>NW_021605474.1:300136-304256 GCF_004785775.1 Grammomys surdaster
AGAAGAAGAAGAAGAAGAAGAAGAAGAAGAAGAAGAAGAAGAAGAAGAAGAAGAAGAAGAAGAAGACGACAGCTGAGACAGGAGAGTAGCCACAGTGGAAGAAGAGTGGGGTAGCTGAGGGAGAACAATGGGGGAGGGGCAGTGGGGATGCAGAGCTGCAGCTGATGAGGCTAAAGCCAGCAAAGAGCCATCACAGAGAGATTGCACATCCTGGAAACAGGCGAGTTCCAACCCGATGCCAAGTCTTCAGAGCCGAGGATCCCTGACTGCCCAGAACAAAGGTTTTAGCACTGGCTCTAGTCAGGATCTGGAGATACACAGCCCTGCTGAGAAGAACTGAGGAATGTAAGCTCTTAGGCCTACACTGGATCGCTACAGGACTAGAGCCTTCTACAGAGGCCTGCTGGGTCTGTGGCACCAGAGGGCTCCACTCACACTCCACCTTCCTTCTGTTCAGCTTCAGGCTGCCAAAGTCCAGCGAGTGGAGAGCTTGCCCGCTCAGGATTTCCATCTGTGGGAGCAAAAGGGTCAGGTCTAGCTGCTCTGTGACAGCTGCACCAGGGGACAAGCCTGCTGTAATTAGCAAAGGCCCCTGGATCCAGGGTATAAATAACAGAAGAAGGGCCTGGAGAAGCTGAGGTGGAGCCTGAAAAGAAGACCTCAAAGTAAGACTCATGCTCAGGCTTCTGAATATGACCTAAAATTCCCCAGAAGATAAACATCACCGAACTAAGGAGATGGGGTACGTGGTGTCAGGTTCCACGTAGATAAAATGGAAGATGATCTCAAAGGAGTGTGTAAGAAGGTTTGGGGACTGTGGTGGTTATTCTTGTGGTTGTCAACTTGACCACTTGACATAACTGGCTTTTCTTTTTTGGTTTTTCAAGACAGGGTTTCTCTGTATAGCCCTGGCTCTCCTGGAACTCACTCTGTAGACCAGGCTGGCCTCGAATTCAGAAACCCTCCTGCCTCTGCCTCCCAAGTGCTGGGATTAAAGGCGTGCGCCACCACGGCCTGGCTTAACTGGCTTTTCAATTTGCCAATACTTCCAGTCTCCTGGAAGCTTGGAGAGTCCCGGGAGACCATGGTGTGAAGTATTTTAGAAATTAAAAACAAAACACATTTGATTATTTCCAATTCATCAAATGTAAAAGGCAATAGATTTGGTGACTGCATATAACAATTTTTGGCTGGGCGGTAGTGGTGCACACTTTTAATCCCAGCCATTGGGAAGCAGTGGCAGTCAGATTTCTGAGTTCAAGGCCAGCCTGGTCTACAGAGTGAGTTCCAGGACAGCCAGGACTGCACAGAGAAACTCTGTCCGGAAAAACAAAACAAAAATGTCAGTTGTCGCCGGGCAGTGGTGGCGCATGCCTTTAATCCCAGCACTTGGGAGGCAGAGGCAGGCGGATTTCTGAGTTCGAGGCCAGCCTGGTCTACAGAGTGAGTTCCAGGACAGCCAGGGCTACACAGAGAAACCCTGTCTCGAAAAACCAAAAAAAAAAAAAAAAAAAAAAAAAATGTCAGTTGTTGGCTTCTAACGTCTCTGAATAAATCGACAAAGGGAAAGAATATGCTCTATGGGGAAATTCACCAACTGAGGTATTTGTGTCTTCTTTCCTGGGTTTCTCTTTTGTTTGTTTTTGTTTGGTTGGTGGTGTGTGTGTGTTTGACAGGATTTCACTTTGTAGTCCTGCCTGTCCTAGAACTCACTTTTTATAGACAAAGCTAGACTCAGAGATCTGCCTGCCTCTGCCTGCTGAGGGAGCACTGGGTTTAAGGTGTGCGCCACCACTGCTGGGCTCTTTCCAGGATTTGTTTATCATGTTATGTAACATCAGGTAGGAGAATATCAGTGGTCATCATATTTAAGTTGTCCTTCAAGGGACATTGGACCCGTTCTAAAATTTCTAATGTGCTTGTGCAATAGATAATTATATTCAGTGTAATTATGACCGACTTAAGCATGCAATGCATATGCAATTGTGTGTGGGATGGGTATATTATGTTAGGCACAGTTATGATCTGGCTACTCTTTTCATTTGGAAATCAAGCATGGCATAGGGAGATATGCTTGTGTGTCAAGTTGACAAGGGGGTGAGCTTTTGATGGCTATTGTTGGTTGTCAACTTGGCTAAATCTGGAACTAGCTAAAATCCAAATGGCTACTATACCTGTATGAAGGAATTTTTTTCTTAATATAAAATCAGTTGATGTGGAAAGAACCAGTTTGTTTTGTTTGTTTGTTTGTTTTGTTTTTCGAGACAGGGTTTCTCTGTGTAGCCCTGGCTGTCCTGGAACTCACTCTGTAGACCAGGCTGGCCTCGAACTCAGAAATCCGCCTGCCTCTGCCTCCCAAGTGCTGGGATTAAAGGTATGCGCCACCACCGCCCGGCATCACTTTGTTTGTTTTTTGACAATTTTTTTTTTAAAGTTTTTCTTCTCCTTTCCCTTCCCCCACTTGCTCTGGCCCAAAGGTTTTTTATTTATTACATGTGAGTACACTGTAGCTGTCTCCAGACACCCCACAAGAGGGCATCAGATATCATTACAGATGGTTGTGAGCCACCATATGGTTGCTGGGATTTGAACTCATGACCTCCAGAAGAGCAGTCAGTGCTCTTAACCATTGAGCCATCTCACCACCCCGAAAGAACCAGTTTTTTAAATTCAGATCTTCTGAGGTGGGGAGATCCACCTTTAGGCTGGGCCATGCCTTCTGCCAGCAGCCTCTAAAAAGAACATGGAAGAAGGAAGTACCCTTGCTTGCCTGCTTACTCTTGTGCTCCCTGGAAGTTCACTCCTTTGCTGGCATTAGAGCGTACTTCTTTGGGATTCTGACTTACACAGAAGACCAGCTAAGGCATCCAGACTGGTGGACTGAACAGCTACTGGACTCTTCCTGTTGGGACAGCTATTGTTGCACTATCAGAACCACAGCCTATAAGCCATTCTAACAAAAGCAAATATACTTATATATCTGAATACACACACACACACATGCATGCGCATGCACACGCGCACACACACACACACACACACACACACACACACATTCACTCTACAATTCTATATATTCTGTTTGTCTAGAGAACCCGACAGGTATGTAGCTCAATTGGGAGACTGCTTTTCTGGTATGTACAAAGTCCTAGGTTTGATCCCCGGTCCTGCATAAAACCAGGAGTGGTCATACAAATCTGTGATCCCTGTACCCAAGAGTTGGAATCATGAGGACCAGAAGTTGAAGATCATTATTGGCTGCATACTGATTTTATGGGCTAGCCTGGGCTACACAAGACTTGGGTTTCCAAAGCCCCCTTTTAAAAAAAAACAAACAACTAAGAGAAGAACATGGATAGCCAGTGGTCAGGTAGTTAAGTAATTGGTGTCCTTCAGTCAGGTCAGGAAGCATATTCTATGGGAAGATCTTCTAACAGCCCTTCCAGACTCATGACAAACTCCTCTATGTGAGCCGCGAACGTAAACCGCACTTCCTTTTCCTGTGGCTCTGGGCATCTTTGCTCTCTTACTTCAGTTGGCTGGCAATTACCTGTTTGCCTTTCACCCTTAGCAGATCTCCATTTAGCCAGTTCTACCAAGTCACCTTCCCTGTTCCTGGTTAGACCATTGCACATACATCCTCTATGGCTCATTCTGACGCCAGACAGGCAGGACAGGCTTTGTCACCTGACTCTTACCTACCAGGTTGTTCCAGGCACTGAGTAGGAAGCCAGACAGAGCTTTACTGTCAATGTTGAGAAAAGTTTATGATTCCTGGCTGAGATCATGGCAGCATGCCCTGGACTGAGGGCACCATGGAGCCTGTGATTGTGGTCGGTCTTTGAGTCATTTCATTTGGGTTGTGAAGAAACCCTGGTGCCAAGACAATAAAGCTGGTTTGTATGTTGTTTGTGGGACTGTGGCTCTGCACAGTCCTCTGGTAGACTTTTTTTTTTTCTCGAGACAGGGTATCTCTGTATATCCCTGGCTGTCCTGGAACTCACTCTGTAGACCAGGCTGGCCTCAAACTCAGAAATACGCCTGCCTCTACTCCCAAGTGCTGGGATTAAAGGCGTGCACCACCACTGCCTGGCTGGTAGACAGTTTTTTTTTTTTTTTT
>NW_021605474.1:304356-315950 GCF_004785775.1 Grammomys surdaster
TTTTGGTTTTTCGAGACAGGGTTTCTCTGTGTAGCCCTGGCTGTCCTGGAACTCACTCTGTAGACCAGGCTGGCCTCGAACTCAGAAATCCACCTGCCTCTGCCTCCCAAGTGCTGGGATCAAAGGCGTGCGCCACCACCGCCCGGCTGGTAGACAGTTTTTAAGAGAATTATTTATTTCATGTATATGTGTACTCTGTAGCTGTCTTCAGACACACCAGAAGAGGGCATCAGATGGTTGTGAGCCACCATGTGGTTGCTGGGAATTGAACTCAGGACTTCTGCAAGAGCAGTTAGTGCTCTTAACTGCTGAGCCATCTCTCCAGCCCTTTGGGAGACATTTTTGAACAAGCCGCTCATGATGTGCTCTGAGTAAACTTGAGCCGCTGGTCCCTGGTGCTGGGATGAGGGGGTGGGAGGAAGGATGGTCGATTGGCTAAGAGATGTGTGTGGGCTTCACACACATCTTCATGGTTTGTATGTCTGACTTGTGTTTGTTCTTATACATTTATTTTTTATGTGTATGTGTGTGTGCCTATGTCTCTTTATGGGCACCACACAAGTATAGTACCTGTGGGGACCAGAAGAGGGAGCTGGGTCTCCCAGAACTGGACTGAGAGGTGGTTGTGAGCATACTTATGTGCGGATGGGAAGGGAACCCAGGTTCTCTGCTGGAGCAGCTGTGGCTTGCTGAGCCTCTCTCCAGCCCCTCACTATGTGAGGTACGGTGCCCCAGATTCCTGATCCTTCTGCCTCTACTTTCAGAGTCCTGGGATTTCAGACATTTGCTACCATACCCTTCTTAGAAACAGCTTTGGCCAATGATTCTCAAAAGGCTTCTATCTTGGGAAAACAACTGGTTTGAGCCAAGCCAGAGTATGACACACTGGGGAATCCTATCTTAGGGGTGCTGGCCAGCAGGCACAATAAAAGATTATTTTACATGTTAAGAAATTCACACTATAGGCAGGGATGGTGGTCCCCACCTGTAACTCTTGTGCTTGGGAGACTGAGGCAGGAGTATTGTCTTTATTCAAGGCTAGCCTGGACTATATGTTAAGTTCTATGCCAGCCTGGGTTATAAGATCATTTTCTTTTTTTTTTTTTTGGTTTTTCGAGACAGGGTTTCTCTGTATAGCCCGGGCTGTCCTGGAACTCACTCTGTAGACCAGGCTGGCCTCGAACTCAGAAATCCGCCTGCCTCTGCCTCCCAAGTGCTGGGATTAAAGGTGTGCGCCACCACCACCCGGCTTATAAGATCATTTTCTTAAAGGACGATCTGATGCCTCTGACCTGCACACCTCTCTCTCTCTCTCTCTCTCTCTCTCTCTCTCTCTTTCTCTCTCTCCCTCCCTCCCTCCCTCCCTCCCTCCCTTTCTTTCTCTCTCTCTCTCTCTCTCTCTCTCACACACACACACACACACACACACACAATCTAAAACAAATTAATTGACTTTTAAAATAGCTATCAGGAGACAGGGGTGTAGCTTATGTATAAGGTCCTGGGCTCAATTCCCAGACGTGGGGGTTGGGAGGAATAAGAAAGTGACTAGAAATTCTAGAATAAAAATAAGTACAGAGGGAAGGGGCTCAGAAGACTCCATGCCTAGCTGAGGAACTATTGGTAACTGAAGGCAGATAGGGTATAGAAAATCAGGTCTACAAACATGTGTGTGTGTGTGTGTGTGTGTGTGTATTCATATGGACACTTGTAGAAGTTAGAGGACAAATTAGCAGTCAGATCTCTTCTTGGGGATTGAACTCGTGTCTGAGGCATGGAGGCAAACCCCTTAACCATCTGAGCCATCTCACCTACCCAAAAGGTGTCGCCCCTGGTCGGTTTTCCATATTCAAGTAGATGGCCCCACAAACATGGGTGTGTGGCAGCACTGACTGGACCTATTGGTTTAAAAAGAGGGATAGCTGAAAAAATGGTTGGTTCTGCTCTTCCAGAGGACCCAGGTTCAATCCCCACCTCACATATTCACCACTGTCTGTCAATCTGAAGGGAGAACTATCCCCTCTTCTGGTCTCTGAGGGTACCAGGCATGCACACGGTACAGGAACATACATGTAGACAAAACATCTATATGAGTTCAATAAACACATAATTTAAAAAGGAGAAAGCGGGAGGCAGATGTGGGGGGATCTGGGATGAGTCGGATCAGGCCGTTGATAGGATCAAACTACATTGTGTACATGTGTGAAATTCTCAAAGGATAAATGGAAAATATTATATTTAAAATAAGTGAACAATGAAGAGATTAACCGGAAGCCCGACTGAATGCCACATTAATGACTTGGAAAGAAAATTATCTTTAAAAGACATACATCGAGTCCTGAAGTTGTGCCAACCTTGTTGTTCTGGCCATGCAGTTTTGTCACAATGCTGCCACCCCAACAGGCACAGGCAGTGTCCTTAGCTCTGCTCAAGGAAGCTCTGCTCAAGGAAGTGGACAGCGTCTCTCAGCAGGCCAGACCAGACCTTCCCATAATTGTCTTTTTTTTTTTTTTTTTTTTTTTTGGTTTTTCGAGACAGGGTTTCTCTGCATAGTCCTGGCTGTCCTGGAACTCACTCTGTAGACCAGGATGGCCTCGAACTCAGAAATCCGCCTGTCTCTGCCTCCCAAGTGCTGGGATTAAAGGCGTGCGCCACCACCGCCCGGCTTTGTCTTTTTTTTTTAATTAATTAATTTTATGTATATGAGCACACTGTCACTGTCCTCAGACATACCAGAAGAGGGCATCAGATCTCATTACAGATGGTTGTGAGCCACCATGTGGTTGCTGGGAATTGAACTCAGGACCTCTGCAAGAGCAGTCAGTGCTCTTAACCACTGAGCCATCTCTCCAGCTCCCCATAATTCTCTTTAACTGTTGTTGTGCTTTTCCATTTTGAGGAAAGGTCTTCGGTAGCTGGAGCTGGTCTCTGACCGGCCAGTGGAGTCTCCTGCCTCCTACAGGGCTGTATTTTGATTGCTGTGTGTAATTTCCCAAGGAACAAGGAAACAAATTATTCCCAGTTAGTCCAAAGTACATGCTGACTCTTAAAGTGTTAGATGTCATTGTCCCTGGTCAGGTGACCCTCAAGGGGAAGTGACCACATTCTAGAATGCCTATTGCCTATCATTAAACCATTAAAATCTAAAAATATGCCTGAGTTGGAGAAGTTTGCCACCACTCCCCAGTTAAACCTCAGGGGGAAACCCACTGGTGAGGGAGCTCCAAAGGCCTTGTCGCGGTGGATGCTGGGTTGGGTGAGGCGTCTTCCAGGACCACACAGAGAGCCCTTGCCCAGCTGTAAAAAGAAGACTTTAAACATTTATTTGCATATTGAGGTTGAATCCAGGGCCTTAAGGAAAGGTGTGCCACCTGACCAGCCTAGCCTCTTTTTTTTTCTTTTCTTTCTTTCTTTCTTTTTTCTTTTTTTCTTTTTTTACAATGAACAGTAAATAGTATGAAGAGCCAGGCCTGAAGGCATGGGACTCTGCCCAGATGGAACTCTGCCCAGCTAGCTATCCAAGAGGTCTCTGGTATTGCAAACAAAAGGCTAGCCTGGGCTACAGAGTGTGATCAAAGCTTGAAAAACTTACCTAGAGCTTGTCTCAAGAATCAAAGGGACTTGAGGTATAGCCCAGTAATATAGTGTGGGCCCTATCTAATCTACAGAACAGTGTTCAGGTGGGGTTGTGGTATTCGCCGTTGGTAGGAAGATCAGATCAGGAGTTTAAAGCCAGCCTCTGCTATATAGGGAATTTCAGATTTGAGGCTAATGTTTAGGTTTTGATCTTATCTAAACGCTTTCCCAGGAAGAAAGAAGGAAAAAGAAAGAAAGAAAGAAAGAAAGAAAGAAAGAAAGAAAGAAAGAAAGAAAGAAAGAAGGAAA
This sequence comes from Grammomys surdaster, assembly GCF_004785775.1. Lineage (NCBI taxonomy): Eukaryota > Metazoa > Chordata > Mammalia > Rodentia > Muridae > Grammomys > Grammomys surdaster. The sequence continues at coordinate 308,242 of NW_021605474.1, forward strand.
GAAAGAAAGGAAGGAAGGAAGGAAGGAAGGAAGGAAGGAAGGAAGAAAAAAAAGAAAGAAAGGAAGAAAGAAAGGGGAAATGTAAACAACTAATCTCAAATCAAAACGAAGACAGCACCTGCCTAATTACTCGCTCTCTGGAAAATTCACACCCTCTTCTACCAGCCTCGCCCAGAAACCAAGCCTCTCCCATTCTAGCTGCTCACTGAGGAGCCTTCTATCTATACAGCCTCCATTGACCTGCCTCCCTCCCCCCCTGCCCCCCCCCCCCCCCCCGTCCCCGCCCCAGTACGTGGCCCAGAGATGGGCTGAAGTGCTGGCTCCGACTCCTGTTTCAGCAGTGGAGGGCGACTGGCACTAACCTTGGCAACACATCCTCAGAGACCAATGCTTGGACGGGGACAGTACCTGCTGCACACGGTGGTGCTTTCCACGCTGCCTCCAATTGGCCGGGCAGCTCGGTATCTCCAGGGAGCACATCTTGCCTGCTTGCTGGAAGCCATACTGCTACTCAGTAACTTTTATGGGCTCTGAACTTGTACGGAATTCCTGCACTAGATCCAACAGACTTCAAACCAAGTCTGAAGCTTTGTCACACCGCTAGGCTTTTTGCTTACAGATTTGGAGGTCACAGGAAACGTGACTTCTAGCCTCCATCTGATACAAGTGTGGACTTCCATTAGGATTTACTAGATATTTAGCCTTTTCTGTTACACCCAGAACAGAGATGAGGAACAGTTTGCCCGGTGAAGATCACTGGTGCAGCGATTGACTAGCATGTCTGTGGCCTCTGCTTCCTCTCCTAGTACATCAAAGTGAAGGAAAAAAAAAAACAAGATGTTTGCACAGCACAGGTGCTTGTGGGTTTTTTGTTTTGTTTTTTATTTTTTTGAAAGGTCAAGATTTTATTGTCTTTGTAACAAAATCGGCTTAGAACTGGATGATCACTTGACCCTTTCTCTTCTTGTCGTCTCCCGGTTCAAAATCTTGTGTCTTTTACTAGCCAGCATCTTCTTAGATCTGCAGTTGGGCTCGACGCACTCCAGTCACAGCGCGATCTTCTTTGTAGTTTTAGCCTTCTTGTGGAAAATAGGCTTAGTCTGTCCACCATAGACACTCTGTTTCCTGTCATAACGCCGCTTTCCCTGGGCATACAAAGAACCCTTGCCCTTCTTGTACTGGGTCACCTTGTGGGGTTAGTGTGTCCCACTTTTCTTGCAGAATGTCCTGTGGGCCTTAGGAGTGCTATCATCCCTTGAGATGGGATCACTAACCATGATCTTGCCTCCGGGGGAAACCGACGTGTTACTTTATAATCATTTACAAAGTTACATAATAGTATTATGATAAATAAAAACTTTCCCCACAATAAGATCTCCTATGGCTACACGTGTGTCATCAGAGGTGGGCTTTGGTATATGGTAAAGCAAGCCTTAAATAAAAAGAATTAAAATAGTTTAAATTTATGTGTTGAAGATTTATAAAAAAAAAATCAGGCATTAGATGTAAAATAATAGTTGACTGTAAAGGTTGATTAACCTGTTCTTGGAGATCTGCCACTAGCCTTGGATGAACGCCCCACCGAATACACCCCTTCAGAGTTGTAACACTTGAATGATTTATTGTGTCGAATAATAAGGATGTTACCTGTTCTATTTGTGATTTATTGAATATATCTTTTCAGAGTTGATATGCCTGGATGATGCTTATGCTTTACTGTGCCAGATGATAATGACAATTGCTTTTCTGAATACATCTCCTAAGAGCTGTAATATTTGTTTTTTCTATGTATGAAAATCCCTTGCTTCAGAGCTGCAAAATACACTCAGATTCAAACTGCCTCTGTGTTTGTTTCTGTTTGTCACCGCTGAATCCTTACCCACCTAGCCTTCGAGGACCTTCATTCCAGGGACTCCCATACCCAACTGGGGTGGTCTGTGGCAGGCCTTGATAGCAAGTACCTGCTGGGTCATCTTGCTATCACCTCTTCCACTGCTGAGCCCGGACCTGTGATCTCAGTTCAAGGAGCTGAGCAGGAAGATTGAATAAGTCCCAGGCTACGGAACAAGGCCTGGGTCAAAAACTAAAAAGCAAAAGACTGGCAGGTAGATGTGCAACTTTTGGTGGTGATAGTCATGGGACTGGTGTCCCACCTGCCATGGTCATGGCCGCCATTCTTCCGTGTTTAGTGAGCTGCATGAATCACAATTAACCCCGGGGACTGGGCACTGACCTGGGCCTCCTGTGTGCTAAGCAAGCAGTGTACTGAGTTAGCCCATCAGCCCGTTAGGTGTCTTACTGTTAATCATCTTTCCTTGTTCCCTCTCTGTCTGCCTCTGCAGGCCAGTGGAAGGGCCTCTGTATGTATCCTATGGGGCAACACTGTGGTTTACTGACTTGGGCAAAGAGTTATATCAACTGACTCAGAACTGCTCACCTAAGGGAGAGTGAGCCCACACAGCCTGCAGCTGCTGTACAGACCATGAACCGTTAGCAAACGCCCAGAGGAGGGAAGGCTCTCTCTCATTTTCTTAAAGTTTTCATCTTTGTTTTAGATTTATTTCACTTTTGTGTGTATAAATGTTTTGCCTGCATGTATGTACGTATATATGTGCCTGGGGCCCACAGAGGTCAGAAGAGGGCATCAGATCTCTGGAACTGAAGTCCTGAACACATATGGTTGTGGGTGCTAGGGTTCAAACCCAGATTCTCCCTCTCTCTCTCTGACTCTCCCGTCTTTGAACTGAAGAATTTCAGATAATGAGGAAGAAATAAGAAAAAAGTAAAAAGCCGAGCGGTGGTGGCGCATGCCTTTAATCTCAGCACTTGGGAGGCAGAGGCAGGCGGATTTCTGAGTTCGAGGCCAGCCTGGTCTACAGAGTGAGTTCCAGGACAGCCAGGGCTACACAGAGAAACCCTGTCTCGAAAAAACTAAAATAAAATAAAATAAAAAAATAAAAAAACTAAAAAAGAAAAAAGTAAAAACCACTCATTTGCAAGTCCATGAAATAATGGTAGCAGACAATGCATCCAGGATGGGATTGTTGATTGGGAGGGTTGCCAGTAAGTTTTACAAAGATGGCTGTGCCTCCTCAACCCTGTGCTCAGTCTCTACCTAGAGGAACCAACAGGCTGTGTGAGCATGGGGGAGCAGTGGGCAGCACACAGAAAACATGGGGCACCTCTAGTCTCCCAAAGAGGGATCTGAATCCAGCCCTTCAGTGGTGGAGGGAGATTTTAGATTTTAGATGACTCTATCAAGCCCCGTCGCACAGGACAGCGCCATCCCACAGGACAGCCTCTGTCTCATCCAGATGGCACAAAATCAAGCAACCTACTGAACTAACAGAAAGGTTAGGCTACCACAGATTAAAAGAGCGGCAAGAATCAGCAATCAGAGCCGAGAGATGGTGACGCACTCCTTTAATCCCAGCACTTGGGAGGTAGAGGCAGGTGGATCTCTGAGTTTGAGGCCAGCCTGGTCTACAGAGTGAGTTCTAGGACAGCCAGGGCTACACAGAGAAATAAAATACAAACAAACAAATCCTAAAAGAACCAGGAATTGATTTTCTTAGGTCCTGATTTTTTGCTTTTGTTTTAAATTATTTTCATTTTATGTGTCTGAATATTTTGCCTGCTTGTATGTCTGTGTACCATGAATATGCCTGATACCTGTGGAGGCCAGAGGGTGTCAGGTCCCTGGAACTGGGGTTACAGATGCATCTACTGTCCATGCTGTCTCCCCAACTCGAGAGCACAAAGCCTCTACTCAATATGACAAAAGAAAAATGCCCCCCCAAAAAAAAAGAAAGAAAAGAAAAAAAGAGAAAAAAATATGGTAACATCAAATTTGCAGTTAAACGTGGATGGGCCACTCATGGTTAGAACCGAGGGTCTGAAGCACTGGAGACGTTGTGCATTCTGGGCTAGCCTGGGCTACAATGTAAGCCCTTGATTCAAACCACAAATAAACAATCAATTGTGGATGTTGGCCTGCCTTGGTGAGTTACACCGACAGTCCTAGTTCTGAGGCAGGAGGATTTCAGGAACTGGAGACCAGCTGGGCAATATAGTAAGATCCGCCTTCAAACCAACAAACAAAAACGAATCCAGCCTGAATGTGTGAATACTGAAGACCTGGGAATCACTTTTCTTCTTTTTGTGTTTTGAAAATGTCTATTAGCCAGGTGTGGGGGGTATACTCCTGTTATCCTAGCCCTTGGGAGACTGAGGCAGAAAGATGGCCATTTGGAGGCCACCCTGGGCTATGTAGTGGGTTCAATCCACTTTAAGATACATGACTAAAAATGAAATGACTAAAAGCCAACATGTCTATAATTCTTTTGGAAAACCTGAACATTTGTATTTGTATGTGTGCCAGTGTGTGTGCACATGTGTGTCCATGTGTACATGTGTGCCAGTGTATGTCTGTGTGTGTACATGTGTGTGTGGCTGTATGTGTTTGTATACATGTGTGCCAGAGTATATCTGTGTACGTGTGGGCCAGTGTGTGTGTCTGTGTACATGTGTGCAATGTGTATTTGTGTACCTGTGTCAGTGTGTACAAGTGTACTAGTATATGTGTGTCTGTGTACATGTATGCTGGTGTGTATATACACATGCATGCACTGACTGAGGCCTGTGCATGCTGAAGTGTTTAGCACTGGGCTGCACTAGCAGCCAGCCCCTAGTACACAGCACAAACTCTGGATTAAACGCACAGAATCCCTCACTGCTGACATACAACGGGGCTATACCTCTATCACACAGAACAAACAATCTTAACATTTCTTAGAGAAGAAATGTCAAGCCGGGCAGTGGTGGTGCACGCCTTTAATCCCAGCACTTGGGAGGCAGAGGCAGGTGGATTTCTAAGTTTGAAGCCAGCCTGGTCTACAGAGTGAGTTCCGGGACAGCCAGGGCTACACAGAGAAACCCTGTCTCAAAAAAAAAAAAAAAAAAAAAAAAAAAGTCAAAAGAAAACTGATATCTAATTGAAATGAAAACAACCCAAATTCCTCAGTCCTTAATATTCTTTAAAAAAAAAAAAAAAAAAAGGTTGAAGCAGAGATGGCAAGATGGCTCAGCGGGCAAAGGCACCTGCCCCCAACTCTGATGATCTGAGGTCATTCCGTGAGACTCACAGCGTGAAGGAGACAACTCCAGCAAGCTGTCCTCTGACCTACAGTATGTCACCTTCCTCTGGATAAACACATACCCCCCTCAAGGACTGAACCCGGAGTCTGACATTCCAAGCACTAGGTCTACCAGAGAGCTACCTCATCAGGCAGCAAGTGCGGGATTACAGGCATCCAACGTGCTTAGCGTTTATCTAGGCCCTTTCCTTTCCACGAGAAGGGTTCTGCTCTCCCCACACCTGCAGCGTCTGCCTGCTACTTTCTCACAGACTGTCCTCCTCACAGGCTGGGCTGACAAGGTTTTACACATCTGTTCCCTATTTCCTATGCCACCCCCATCTCAGAAATATAAAATATCACAAACAGCCCCCCTGATACTCTTTGATACACTTTCAAACGGAAGCAGCGAGGATGGGTTCTGTTTTCCAATAAGTACATCAGTTCCTCTTCCAACTGCCTTCCTGTCTCTCCAGTGTCCATGAGGCAATTGGGAAAGTGTGAGTGGACAGAACCACGGACTCCACAAACGCTTTTTCTGCATTAAAAATTTTAAGTTACAAATATCTCGATTCATAAATAATCAAAGGTGCACACGTATGTGTGCTTATCCTTGCCCTGAAAGGACACTCTGCTCTGGGGGCTTTCAGCAATCACATCATCTGGTACCTGCCTCCATACCCTAGGACACTGGGCTTTCCTAGTTCCCTGAGTTCATCTGTTCACCAATCCAGGGCGAGCCCCTCCCTCATCCTGTCCCAGAAAGGAACAGCTCCGTTGTCCTGAAAGAGAATGGACAAGGGCCATGCCCAACATTCTGGAAAAAGACTGCTCCTGGTGAGAGAGGGACTTCCTGTCCGGGAGAGGAAGCTGGGTAAAGTCATAACGGAGTGACTTCCCTCTCGAAGAGGAGTTGCAAACGGTTAGAGTCTGGAGGAAGAGCTGTGTTTCAGGCAGCCTCTGCAGACGTGCAGAGAGCCGCGAAGTCAGGGTCTAGGACTCGGTGTCCTTGCGCACGGGGCTCAGAGCGTGCCGTAGACGCTGATTTTGACCATGGAGATGCTCTCCGTGTACCGGTTCAGTCCTTTCTCGTACAGAACAAACAGCTGCGGGGGCTGCTTCTTTCCATCCGTGCTGTTCTCCAGGGCTGTCAGGGACGAGTAGCCGCTGGGTCCCGGCCACACCTGGACCCTCTCCTTCTGCCAGGACGTGCCATTGCTGAAGCTCCAGCGCAGGGTCAGGTTCACTCCTAGGAGAGCAATAGTCCGAGGGACGTGGGTCTCTGCTGTGTCCACGCCTTGTTTAGACGTGGCGCCCCCACCCACACACTCCACCCTTGGGCACTCACGCAACTCAGGATGGGCTGGATTGGAGAAGAAGACAATGCCGGAGCTGGTGGCTAGCGCTCCTGCAGCTACCACCGGGTCCACGAGCTCGGGGTCGAAGGTCACATCTCGGGGCCTGAGGGTGTCACAGGCGTCGTAGCTACGGAGGACGATCCTGCAGCAGCAGTGGTAGTTATTCTGGTTCCGGGCGTTGATGATGACCGAGCCGTCTGGAAGCTCGTAGGGCTGCGGGGTGGGGGAGAGGACAGGAGAACATGAGGAGGCCGAGGAAGCCAGAGCTGAATCTTGTTGTGAAATGCGCCCTGGGGGAGGTGGTGGTGTGGGCGGGTGCATGCAGTCCATGGACTCCTGACCTGGCACTCGTCCGGGTTGAAATCATGATCGTGTTTGGGTTGGCCGAAGGGAATGCCGCTCACTCCAGTGCCGTAGTGCCAGGAGGCTCCGTGGTCATCACTGAGGAGACAGAAGACCCCGTCTCGTTCCAGCGTCCCGTGTCCACACACAATGAGCCGGCCCTTCCCAGGCTCCCGCTGTTTCTGCAAGGAGAGGATGTGGGTGTCACACAGGTGCTGTGTGGCGCTCAGGCAGAGCGCTGGCAGCTCCAAGTGCGGGGTTCTCCCGCAGACACTGCCCGAATTGAGAAGCTTTTCTCATGCCAGGCCTGCAATGCCAGCTACTCAGGAGGCTGAGGACAGAAAACTGTTTACCTGAGCTACAGTCACTTCAAGGATAGCCTCGGGACTTAGTGAGACTCTGCCTCAAAATAAAAAGTATAATAAAAATAGCTCAGCTCAGTGGGAGAGTTCTTGCTGGGCATGCACAAGGCCCTCAGCTAATGACGCGCCTCAAAAATAAAATAAAAATTAAAAATAAAATAATAAAATAAAAAATTAAAAAAAAGTAGAAAAGAAAAGATGTCTCTCCAAATTCAAAGTACTTACTTATTTGAAATAATATTGACGCCCAGGCTGGCCTCCAACTCCCTACATAGCCAAGGCTCCCAATCCTCATAATTCTACTGCCTAATGCTAAAACTGTAGCATGCTTTTTTTCCCCCTCCTAAAGACAGGGTTTCTGTGTAGCCTGGAACACTCTCTGTAAACCAGGCTGGCCTTGAACTCAGAGATCTGCCTGACCTGGCCTCCTGAGGGCTGGAAATGTCCCCAATTTCAATGCTATCTTTTTGTTTTGTTTTGTTTTGTTTTGTTTTGTTTTGTTTTGTTTTGTT
>NW_021605474.1:315960-319121 GCF_004785775.1 Grammomys surdaster
TTTTGTTTTGTTTTGTTTTGTTTTGTTTTGTTTTGTTTTGTTTTGTTTTTTCGAGACAGGGTTTCTCTCTATAGCCCTGGCTGTCCTGGAGCTCACTCTGTAGACCAGGCTGGCCTCGAACTCAGAAATCCGCCTGCCTCTGCCTCCTAAGTGCTAGGATTAAAGGTGTGTGCCACCACTGCCCTGAGCAATGCTATCTTTTCAAGCCTTCTCTTTTTGAGATTGTCTCTCTCTGTAGCCTGTCTTTGAACTTACAATGTAGCCCAGGCTAGTCTCTAACTCATACTGATTTCCTTGCCTTAGTTTTTTTGCTCTTAAATACATTTTTGGTCAGCATACAAAGAATGGGCTTCACCATGACGTGTTCACACATATATAAACATCATGCCTGGTTCTTACACCCCACTCCCCTTCCCTGGAAGTCCCCCAGGACATGCAGAATGCACCACTGGACAAGTGCCTACCCAGCCATGGGAACTTCATGCTAACCTGAGCTCATGGACCCTGCTGGGCACTGGGCATTGTGATATAGGCATGTGTCTGCCCAATGGCACCCAATTCTTCCCTGCACAGTCTAAGGACAGATCTGCTGATAATCTCCATGTGAAAAGTCAATGGTAGTTTCATCTCCACAGTAGAGATGGAAACTTCCAGAACGCCCTCCTTCCAAGGTATCCCACTGAGGAAAAAAGTCGGATTCACGGAATCTTGCCCTCTTCCTATCCCCAGGGTGAAACCTGAATGCCAGAGCCGGGTCCAGGGGCAAACATCTCTGTGCCAATATCCACGGAGAGATTCCGGGGTGGGCTCCAGGAAACCCCGTCGTCCTTACTCCAAACCAGCATGGTAGAGGCCACCTGACAGTTGACCTTGTGAGCGCAGAGGGTATAGAGAAGGAACACCACTCCTGTGTCTATGTCGTTTACCACAGCCCCCAGGTTCAGCCCGTCAGAGGCCTCCCCATCGTCTACGATGAAGGCTGTAGAGGACCACGTGCTACCTAGAAGAAGAAGAAAAAGAGCAGAGAGAAAATTGTACCGTTTGTTGCTTACTTCCTGCCTCTCCCCGGGGATCTCAATGTGGCACCGCAGAACCATGTTTCTTCTTTCTCTGATATTATTTCCTGCTAACTCCCCCGGGCGACATAATTCTCATTTTCAATACCTTGGTGGTTACAGTCTGTTCTCTGGACAACTTTCCCCCTTTGGTTTCCCTTCACTCGTTAGGGACTCAGACCTCAAAGTTCTATCTCTGGGCGGTTGGATTGGTGAAGGGAACCCCCAACTCCCTACCCCAGTCACCCACACAACCCAGCACCCGCTCTTTCCACCCGGGCACCTTTGTACCCTGGTCCGTGGACCTCCTCATGGCGATGAACTTGGCCCCCTCATCGGATGCAGACTTTTTCCTGGCCTCAGCGAAGGCGAGGAGCGTGCCCCGTGGGGTAGCTGTGATGAGCGGGATGCGAAAAGTGTCTACGGAGCCGATCTGCTTCCCGCTCACCCACAGCAGCTGCTCCATGGTCACCAGCGGCTGCACCTGCGCAGAAGGACATCTCAATGCACACAAGCTTGACGAGGTTTAAGGTACCTAAGACCGATAGGTACCGGCTCCAGCCAGGGTTCCCCTGAGAGAGGGTAATGGGGAGCCTGAGCAGGGGTGAGAGGTGTGCTAGGACTAGAGACGGGAGTCCAAAGGAGAGTACGGGGCGAACCCTGAGGCTCCTGAGCAAGGAGAGGCTGCGAGGGGAGAAGGAACTCTCGGGGATGGGGAAGACCCCATAACGAGCCGGGGGTGCCCAAGGGAGAAAAAAGGTTGGGAGAGGATGGAGGGGCAGGTGTGCCGCGCGGAGGGGTGGCCGAGCCAGGCAATGGCCACCTCCGCAGGTGCAGCAGGGCTCACCAGGCTGAAGTCATCCTCTGCCCTGGCTTCGGATCCCGCCGCGGACACCAGGAGCAGGACGATCGCTGCGAGCCCCTGACTCAGATGGCCCGCCCAGCAGCTCAGCGGTCCCCGGGGTCTGCTCGGCTCTGCCCCCACCATCGCTCCCCGCGATCCCTGTCCACGAACTGGTCACCCGTGGCAAGCCCGTCAGCTGACCTCAGCCCTTTAAAAGCGCGCACGTCACTCCGAACCCTCCCCTTGGGGGCCGTGGCCCGGGCTGCCGCGACTCCAATTAGTCCATCCAGCTGTCCGACATTAGCACGTGACCCAGAGGCGGCCCCAGGCGGTGTGAGCCTTTTGACTGGGTCTGACAACCGGAAGCGACGAAGGGGCGGGGCATGTTTTAAAGCAACCCGCGATTACAAAAGACACTAGTCCCTTGTGGAAGAAATAGATTAGGGGTGGCATGTGACCCAGTTGGTAGAGTGCCTTCCTAGTTTGTATGAGGTCCTGGGTTCAGTCCTATGTGATGGTGCACAGCTGTAATCCCAACATTCAGGAGAGGGAGGCAGGAGGATCAGAAATTCAATGTATTCAACTCAAGGTCAGACTGGGCTAGGGGACACACACATACACACACACACACACACCTGTAATAGGTTGGGAAGCCCCACTCCTAGCTGAGGAGCTCTTGGCAGTTGATGGGTGCTAAGGAGGGAAAGACACTTTTCTTTAGGAGTAAGACCATGGAAGATACCCCAAGTCCCAGGATGACCACAATGCCCATAAGCACATGAGTAACACTGATTAGAAACACTAGGTTAAAATTAATAAGCAACTGATGAATGAATGAATGAAAACACACACACACACACACACACAAATAAGTGTAATATTAGCCAGGCGGTGGTGGGACAAACCTTTGATTCCAGTTCTCAGGAGGCAGAGGCAGGTGATCTTTGTGAGTTCTAGACCAGCCTGGTCTACAGATTGAGTTCTAGGATAGCCAGGGCTACACAGAGAAATTCTGCCTCGAAACACAGAGAATGACTTGGAAATCCCAGTCCTTCTGCCTCTACCTCCCAAGTGTGGGGATTACAGTCCTGCTTATGCTAGCTTATGTTATAGACAGGATTGGGGGGGGACCCTTCCATGCTAAGCAAACTCTACCAGCGGAGTTACACCTCCAGTCTCCTAGCCTTAGTCACTGAACAAATTTTTCTTACTGGGTATCAAACCATATGATAGCAATTTGGGCTTTAATTAAAAAAAAAAAA
>NW_021605474.1:319131-320674 GCF_004785775.1 Grammomys surdaster
CAGGCTTGTACAACATGGGTGGAGACCCTGTCACAGTCATTGAGGACATCCGAGACTTGCTGGACATTGGCAGGGATCGCAAAAATCCCCGAGAGGATTATCTGGGTAAGTGGCCCACTTGGGATCCAGCACCCTCAAACCCTCACCCCTCGGGGCTTGACTCTCCTTCTCTCCTTCAGATGTGTATGTGTTTGGGGTCGGACCCCTGGTGGACTATGCGAATACCAATGCCTTGGCTTCCAAAAAGAACAATGAACGGCATGTGTTTAGAGTCAGGGATATGGAAAACCTGGAGGACGTTTTCTTCCAAATGATTGGTAGGAAGACTCAAGGGTGTGCGAGGGGAAACTGCAGACTGAGGTTGCCAACTTCTCTTACTCCAAAGCCCTCAAACCTGGAAGGCTCGCCCTCCCATCATGCTTCCCCCAGGTCTAGTCTTACTTCCTGACTTCTCACAATCACAGAACTCTGATGGCTTATTCCATAGATGTGGAAACTGAGGCCTAGCACAGCAAGTCAGCACCGAGACTGTGGCTAAAAATGCCCAGTCCTCAGATCTCTTGGTCAATCTTTGGGGGGTCTTCATCTAACACACAACTTCCCCTCCCCTGCTTGATCCCCTTCGCCCTTCCGGGCCTCTGCTGCCTACAGACACGCAGGGATGTGTGGCTACAAAGGTGGCTACAGTGACTTGAGGCATCAGTATTCTTTCCCTGACAGATGAAACCAAATCTCTGGGTGTCTGTGGCATAGTGTGGGAGCATCAGGACGACAACGATTATTACAAGCAACCATGGCATGCCAAGATCTCAGTCACTGTAAGCACTCAAGCAGTGGGGACTTGTGGGAGGGGAAGAGAAACGTCTACGTTAGCTGTAATCCTGGCTGTTCAGGAAGCTGAGGCAGGGAGAGATTCATGGCCTGCTTGGTCTGCAGTGAGTTCAAGGTCAATACGATGACGTATGAAACTGCCTGAAAATGGAAAAGGAAGCTGGGTGTGGGGCACACACATGGCGTGGGACACTTATGTGCTGGTACCCTGGCACTTCAGAGTGACAGCAGGGCCACCTTGAGTCTGAGGTTAGTCTGGCTCCACAGTAAAGTTGTGCAGAAGTGATGAAGAGAAGAAAGCTGGGGCTAGACTGCTCACCTAGCATGTACACAACAGCCTCCGGCAGCACGCACACACCAAGGTTAATCTGCACTGGCTTCCTAGCGCCCTCTGAAAGGACACGAGAACTGTATGGGGGCCGTGGTGTCTGAGTACTTCGTGCTGACAGCAGCGCACTGCTTCACTGTGGAAGACCAGAAACATTCCATCAAGGTCAGCGTGGGTAAGAATGCAGTCAGACTCTGACCTCCAGGCCCATCTTCAGGAAGCACTGACATGTTAGGACCTGCAGCTCACCTGTTCTCAGCACAGCCCCTCCCTTAAACCCTGACCAGTCAAGGATGGGGAACAGAATCCAAAAGATGAGAAGGGGCCAGAAGCAGGGGGCTGCTTACATGATCATGGTACCCATTCTCCTCCTCTCAGGGGGGA
>NW_021605475.1:0-7313 GCF_004785775.1 Grammomys surdaster
TTTAATCACTTCGTGTGTGTGTGTGTGTGTGTGTGTGTGTGTGTGTGAGAGAGAGAGAGAGAGAGAGAGAGAGAGAGGAGAGAGAGAGACTGAGACACTAGATAGCAGGCATCTATACCCGATGAGTTGCCTTGCAGGCTTCAATGCAGTTCAGTTTTTCCATGTTTATCTTCCACTTACTGCAGTGCTCTCTTTCTGCATCACAAGTGTGTGCTTTGTACTTTGAGAGACTTCGGGAAGAGTGAGTCACTTGCTGCCATGGTCCTCAGAGCGCCTCACACAAATGATTTTTCTAGGGAGTGAGGAGGAAACAGCAATGCTCACCCCTAAACTTCCCTGCTCCTCAGCCTCTCCGATGGGACAGTCCCAGGAGTCTTTGCAGCCAGGTGTGTGCTCTCAGCTGTGCTCCAAGGAGCCGCCTCACTACATCCCCTGGCCTGACTCCAGTGAGTGCTCTTCCAGAGGGATTTTTCTCCAGGTCTGAACTTGTCCCCCTCCCCCCTTATTCCTTCTCCTTCTGCTCTTCAATGCAGGCTTATTTCAAAACTCAGAAGCTGCATGCAGTGTCTGTCCTATAGCTGGACCCTTGTCTCTTCTCCAGCTCTTGTCTCTCCAATCAACCTCCTTTAGGGAAAAGAGGGCCTGGGTTTGGGTCGCATGCCTGCCTGTTGTTCTGTGGGTTTCCAAGGCTTCCCCTTTCCATCAGTTGAAATCTGTTACATATACTAATAATAAGATCTGTGAAATGATTGCAGAAAATTGTAAATTATCCAACAAAGATAGGTGATTTCCCCCTTCTTCACACACACAGTAGCTCTAGATTTTGTTATTGTGTGTGTTTAATGCGGATAGAGCCTTTAAATGGGAGGTGCAGTATGGATTGGAAGACTTCGTGGTGGTAGGATCTTCTGTCCACAAATCAATCAGTAATTTCCAGAATCCTAGAAGTGGTGTTTCCTTGTTTACACTTGTCTGGAAGACATCAGTAAGTTGCTTCTAGGAGTGCAAAGGGTTCAGTGACACCTAAACACTTATGTATATGAACAAGTCGAAGTGTCCTCTCTCCCTGACCTGAAGGTGTTCTCAAAAGCTATCAAAATCAAGACAGTGGTATGAAGATAGACACATTAGGGCCCCGGAACTGACTAGAGTGTCTGGAAATGCACCCCACACTTTTGTAGTTGATAGATTTTCATCAAAGCAGCCAGTGTAAGTCAGTGAAGAGAATGGGTGGGATTCTCAGCTATGTTAGGACAGTCACATGTCAATGTAGAAAAGATGAAACCTGAACTGGAAGTTGCACCATTTGGAAAAGTAAACCGAGGATAAATCAGACGCAGAATTAAGAGTGCTTATATCTTATCTGAGGACCAGAGTTGAGTTCTTAGCACCCACATGAGGCAGCTTACAAATGCCTGTAACTCCAGCTCCTAGGGATCCCATGTCTGGCTTTGGTGGGCACCCTGCTAGACACACCCACACAATTAAAATTTTCTGCTAGTGAGGAGGCATCAGAGTATTGTAAGGAAGTAGAATTCTGTTGTTTGCTTGCTTTGCTTTGCTTTTTTGAGACAGAGGTGTGCTGTGTAGCTCAGGCTGGCCTCAAGGAGATAGTCTTGTCTCATCCCTCCTCACTCCCTAAGCATTGAGATTTTAGCTCTGTGCTACCACACCTGACTTTTTTCTTGGGTTTTTGCTAGTTTATTTTTTGAATGTCACCCCACTGTCTTCTTTATTGAGTAATAACATTAGAAAATAAAACCCCAGACTTGATTCTTGTTACTCCTTGGCCTCTTCTGAGATGGGTCAATTGGCTCTCCCACTCTGTCTTCCTCTCCTCTTACCTCACAAGTTATTCATACCATAGCCCAGTGCTTCTCACCCTTCCCAATGCTGTGACCCCATAAAATTACTTTCCTTGCTATTTTGTAACTGTTATTTTGCAAATGTTATGCACCGTAATGTAAATATCTGTGTTTTCTGAAGGTCTTAGATGACCCCTGTGAAAGGGTCATTTGACCCCCAAATGTGTGGCGATCCAAGGTTAAGAACAACTGCCTTAGCTGATACATTCTGCTCATCCATCCACACAAATTCTCTTTAATTAAGCTTAATTGGATGTTGAAGTCTTGGCCTCTAAACAACTCTTTGACATCAAGTAATAAGCACAGAATTCTCCTACTAGCCTATCTTCTTCTGGAGTTCCTGCCTGGATTCCGTTTCTGTCCCCTGGAAGCCATTCCCCACCCCAACCCCCCAGCTGGTGTTGGGGATGGAGGACAGAACCCTGTCATCTGACTGGTGACCACAGACTTCAGTTCTTAAAATTCTTAGAACTGCACTGCAGAGTGTGTGTTTTGTACACAAACAGTGGATATCTCTGAAATGTGGCCAGTCTTCCCTTCCCATCTACCCTGTTCTTGATTCATTTATGTTGATACAGGGACCAAACTAAAACATTCACATTCAGTGTAGGAGAATGGTCAAAGAAGTTCTTGGTTGACTTATTCTGTAACAGTCTGGGGTCTGGCATGCCTCTCTGTAGGTGAGGAGTGGGGATGAAGGCGTGGCTGGCTTTTCAGGTAACTTGAACTTGGCATACTCCACGCCTTGAAGATCTTACATGATGATGTGTGGTCATAATTTTCATGAGATAGATGCCTAGTAAGCGTTGTTTTTTTCAGTTTTGAGCAAGAACCATGAAGAGCTGGCCCTGGTGGGGTAGAAATGGATATTCCTGAGATGCGGTCTCTTGTCTCTTTTTCTAAAGCCCAGCACAAACCGAGTTAAGTCGACTGCCCCAAGAGGAAAGCAGCCATCTGTCCTCTGTCTTCATTTGTATGTGTAGTAGGAATGTGTGTCCAGGCCTTCATGCCAGGGTCTTCCCGTTTCTATTGAAACCTGAGTGCACCAGGGAAGAGTGCAGATTCCCATGGTGTCTTGCAGTTAGAAAGGGCTCAACAGATGTTTATTGAGCAAGTGCATAAGGACAAAAGCCAGGCTTGGCAGACTGGCATCAGAGCCCTAGGAACTGCACTTCACCTAGTAAAGATGAGAGCCCTCCTGCCAGAAGACCCTTTGGCATGTTCTTGGAACATTCCTATGCGAAAGCACACTTGCTCCCCGCCCCCAAGATGGGGAATCCTACACTGCCAACATTGGAAACAAGCCCTACTCTCAAGTGACCTTCCCCGGGGCCTCACACACTTTGACAACGGAAAGCAGACATTGCAGTTATAAATAACCACTCGAGTTGAAAGTCACACAGGAGGCCCCCAGTTAAAACAGCCGATTCCCCTCTTGTTACAGACTGTAAGAGACAGCTTTGCAAAAGTCTTGCTGGAGGGTGATGGTACTCAAGTGGGTCTTAATCTTCCTAGACTTTGTGAAGGAAGTACACAGCCTCCCTTCTGCATCCCTCCCCACACTGCTTCTTTAGAGTTTGTGTATGTGTTCATATTGTTAGCATGTGTGAAGTGGACAGTGTTTAGTTATTTAGTATTGGGAGATTATTAAATAAGTCTACGTCATGACTTAAAGACAATTGCTAATCTGCAATGGACAGATATACTATTTAAAGGGGGGTACTTGGAACAGTTTAATCCAGGATTTTCCAGGTACCTGATCTAGGAATTGGTATGAAACAACAGAAAAGTGAGGATAGTGTGTGTGTGTGTGTGTGTGTGTGTGTGTGTGTGTGTGTGTGTGTAGCATTCGTATTAGGATCAGAATCAGAGAGCAACTTGCACAGGTTGGTTCTTTCATTCTACCATCTAGGATTCAGGGCTTGAGCTCATGTTGAAAGGCTTATTGGCAAATGCCTTTACTTACTGTGCTGTCCTACCAGCTCAGATTGCACTTTGGTTTTTTGAAATGTTCATGTCTGTACATGTGAGTGCGTCTGTGTGTGTGTGTGTGTGTGTGTGTGTGTGTGTGGTGTATGGACACGTGTGTAGAGGTAGGGAAGGGGTTGGGAGGGGCCTGCTCTACCGTTCCTCTGCCTTATTCCCTTAAGACAGAGTCTTGAACTGGAGCTAGACTGACAGTCAGCAAGCATACCCTATCTCCACATGCTCCTTCACCTCCAACATGAGTGTTTAAGGCTCATTCATCTATGCCAGCTTTTTATGTGCATCCTGGGAATCTGAACTTCATTCTGGCACGATAGCTCCTCTGATACACTAAGGCCATCTCCCTAGTCCCAGGATAATGAAAACAAAATCAGCTTATTTTTATTTTATGTGTATAGGTGTTTTGCCTGCATGAATATTTGTTCTCTGTGTACAGTGTCTGTGCTGGCCAGAAGAAGCAGGTAGATTCCTGGAACTGGAGTTCCAGATAGTTGTGAGCTGGTGTGTGGGTGCTGGGAACCGAACCCAGGTCCTCTGAAAGATTAGCTAGTGCTCTTATCAGCTGAGCCATCTCTCTAGTCCTAGGATTTTAAAAAGATAAATGTATTTAGACACTATCTTTTCACTGGAGGATGTTATCCTTATTAGTTTTTAGGTGTTGAAATAATGGTTTGGGATTGTTTTCTTCAGCATGGATAACTAAGGACTGTGTAAGCTATATCTGTTGAAGAGTGGGGTTTGCCTCTCTGAGTGTTAGAGCCTGCTAATGCCCCATCCAGCTGATGGCTGAGTTATCCTCCTCCTACTGTCAAGCTGCTGGGGGCCCTCAGTACCACTGCTGGTCCTCTTTGCTGGTTCTGACTGAAGGAGAATTTTCAGAGCAGACCAGTTCTTGTGAGTCAGAATGCAGGTAAGCAGGAGTAAATGTGGGTGGGCTTTGGGTCAACTGTTTGATGAGATTTCTGTGGCTAAGGCAGAAATGCCCATGAGTTTGTGTTAGTGCCCCAAATTAATTGCATGGTAATTAAATGCTAACATGGCTGATCAGAGGAACTGTGTAAGTCTGTGTAATTGAAGCGTAATAAAATATGCCATGCTTAGTAAGCAGTTGAGTCGTCTTCCAAGGATGGAGCAGTCCCAGGCAGGGGAGGCACAGATGTCTTCATCGAGCCATTTCTGGCACAGCAATGCTCTTTTGTCTTCTACGAGAAGATACGGGGATGTGCTACTCTAAAGCGAGGTGGCCCAAGACTGCACATCTCACCTGGAAAGCAGATTTATAATTTAATTCAGAGTACTTAGACTGCATGACAGCTCAATCAGCCATGAGAGTGAGTGGAAATCTGTGTCTGACAGGGGTGAGGTCGTAGGGGGCATCTCCCAGAAGTGACAGAGAACCTCAGATAAGACAGGTACCCAAGAATCAATGGGGGTGTACTTAAAACATGGGGTTCTTAATTTGAAATCTTCGATATTCTATAGTACTTTGATTACTTAATTTTAATTAATTAATTGGTTAATTAATGAGGCAAAGTCTCACTATATAACTTTGGGTCTCCTGGAACTCAGTATGTAGACCAGGCTGGCCTCAAACTCACAGAGATCTACCTGCCTCTGCCTCCCAAGTGCTGCGATTAAAGGCATGTGCCACAACACTGGGCTTAATACTTTATTTTAAAAAGTGATTTGTTATTTTATGTGCATATTTTGCCTGATTATATGTCTGTGTATTACATACATGCTGTGCCCATGGAGGCCTGAAGAAGGTGTCAGATCTCCTAAAATTAGCATTACGTACGGTTGTGGATGCTGGGTGGGTGCTGGGAACTGTACCTGGGTCCTCTGCAAGGGCAGCCAGTGCTCTTAACCTTTGAGTCATTTCTCCAGTTCCTAAATACAGTTTTTAAAATAAGCAGATTATTTGCATTTTATCAATGGTAAATTGTCAACTTTTTTTAGTTTTAGGTTTTTTGATACACACACACACACACACACACACACGTGCACTGGATGAGGGAATCAAGCTCTCAGAAGATTCCACTTGAGTACTTTATAGCAGGTCTTCTTAAATTTTCCCACTCACAACCCTTTTCACTCAAGAAATATAGATATATAAGAGATATACTATCAAGTAACTTGTTTTAAATTATTTTTCATTTGTATGGTTTTACCTTTTAGTCAGGTGGAAGCAGCTTTGCACAATGAGATGGATGTGTTTATTTTGTTTTTACATAAAGAATAGATTGTTGAGTATCTGGACTGAGAATGTCTTCACTACTTTTTCATAGTTGTTTGCTAATTTGATTTTATAATTGCTCATACTGAGATTTCTCTCTTTTTTTTCGTGAGTTACATTTTATTACTGTACTTACACTTTTTTTTAAAGATTTGTTTATTTATTTTATTTATGAGTACACTGTAGCTGCCTTCAGATACACCAGAAGAGTGCATCGAATCTCGTTATGGGTGGTTGTGAGCCACCATGTGGTTGCTGGGATTTGAACTCAGGACCTCTGGAAGAGCAGTCAGTGCTCTTAACCGCTGAGCCATCTCTCCAGCCCCTGTACTTACACTTTTTAAAGTATTTTACTTGATTACTTTGACATAATTCAACTAAAGAGGATAGATTTGGATATAGATTCAGATATAGATATTAATGTTGGCCAGGTTTATTTAAAAATCCCTTCAGTTGTTTTACTTTATTTCCTTAATGGTATAATCCTAGAAATATATACTGTTCACTTACATTTGCAAATGAAATGCAAAATAGACATATACATTAGTTAAAGGGATCTACACATCACAGGCTCATCAAATAGTGCAAATACAACAAATTCTATTATTTTTTCTGCTCAAACTGCTTATTTTACTCTTTAATATTTTCAAAATTTACAAATCAGAATCTCAGACAAGCTAGAGAAAATTGAAAGGAGCAAAGTCCTTTTAAAATTACACTGCCTTGACTCTGTCTTGTGCTTACCAACTCACCTTCTGGAACATTCATCATTTAGAGCAGTAGCGCCCCTATCCTGTTCCATAGCCATTCCCATTATTTCAACTGTGTTTTCTTATCCTATCATGACATAGATTCAACAGGATAATCAATGGCACCAAGCTATTAAAAGCAAGTATTTCTGAATCCAACGTTGTGTTTTATACTGCTTTCTCATTCCCTAAACAAATTGGTCTTGAACTTGGTAGCCAAATGCAGTAACCCACTATACACATTATCAGAGGCAGTGATGTCTGGGAAGATCTGATTTGAGAAAATATCTGTTAGGAAGTCACTCCTACAGGTGTACTTATAAACAAAGTAGTACTTTGTCTGAACTTAGTTCATCTTCAGTCTCTGGAATTGTGGGTAACAGAGCAGAGCGAGTTAAACCCCAAAATTTTTGAGGTGACATGTCTTTTATGGTGGCTGTAAATTTCCATCCAATATGGCTTGCACAAATCTTGCAC
>NW_021605476.1:0-1001 GCF_004785775.1 Grammomys surdaster
AGCACGCAGCGAGTTTGAGGAGCGCAAGGGTCGCGGGAGCCCGCCACCTCCTCTCAGGGACGTCCCCTCAGAGAGACGCAACCTCGCTTCAGCCTCCCCCACCTCCTCTCACGCACCGCGAACAGACGAACGGGCGCCCTGAGGCCGACCACTCTCTCTCCTCAGCCAGCCAGCGATTGCGGGGCAGGAGGTGGGGCCGGCCCGCCGCCGCTGCGAGCCCCGCCTTGCCTACTGGCTCCTCCCACATCCCGCCGTCCAGTCAGCACACGCACTGACCGCTCTGGCCCAACCCTCTCCAACCCGCAACAGACTCCATAGATCTGGCCTCTGATTGGCTGTCTGCAATCCGACAACCTTGTCAATCTCGGCTCTAGTCAGAACTCTTGTTTCTGATTGGCCCCCAAGTAGCCAGTTAGTAGGCCTTGGGGATTTGAGTGGCTCAGTCAATTCCCACTAGGTTGGCTTAGCCATGACAGCGACTTGGAGCACGTGTCTGTCAGCAAGCTGCCCCAGACACGTCTTGCCTTTCTTTCCTCACTCCTTCCCGTTCTTTCTGGAAGTATCCTGAAGGGCATCTTCATAGAGCGTGGCTAGAGGTGGATTCTCCCCAGAAAGGAATCCTAGTCCTGAGACTGCAAGGATCCGTCCCTCTCTGTGAGGAAATGGGGCTCACTGTCTTTGTACTAGAATGTTCCAATCCGAAAAGGCCGCATTTATTAAACAGACCTACACTGTCTGTGCTGGTGGGAACGGAAGCCTAGAGTGCATAGAACCTTAACCAGACCGAGCTTACCAACTCCCAGTTCAGGACCAAGGCGACAGCACCAGTTTTCAACCAGGGTAACTCAGTACAATAGTGGGAGAAAGAAAGCAGCACCAACTGGGCTGTTAGCATCCTAGTTCAGATCTGGGGTGACGAATGACGCTTTTACACGGAGGAACAGAGCTGGCAATTGAGTTAGAATCCTTATTTAGGATTTAGGTAGTTCTGACAATGAGAA
>NW_021605476.1:1011-39292 GCF_004785775.1 Grammomys surdaster
AACAGATGGCTTGAGAAACCAGACTGTAAACAGGGATGAAGCTAACCTGGTCCTCCTGTATAAGTTACTGTCCTTGAAGAAACGGAATAACCCCAGAGAATACAAATAGACAGGTTTCTTATTTGGTCAAAAGGTATGAAATGGGGCTATCTGAGTCTCTGGACAGAAATAAGTGAAAAGAAGGTATTGTTATACTGACAGTTAGTGTAAGGTGGACTTTTCTCTCTTCACTGCTTCCATACACACTTCCTTAGGGGGAAAATTTTTTCTTGAGGTTTAATCAAATTCTGAGTAGCAAAATAAAAGTAGAAATTTTAAATATCATCTAAGATTAATGAAAACAAAACTCATAAGTGTGAGATCCAAATAATCATATTAAATAAGCCAAATCAACTTTGATACAATGTGACTGACAAAAAAGAATATTAAGATTAAGACCATAGCTGGTCAGTGGTGGTGCACGTGGGAGGCAGAGGCAGGCAGATTTCTGAGTTCTGATAAACTAGTAGTGACATTCTGTAAAGAAAATGCCAGCCAAGACAATATTGATGTTCCTCAATGCCACCCAATAGTCAGCTCTAGACCTAGAACCAGACTCAAGGCAAAGCAGCCGCTAGAGGGGAGGTAGACAGTGTAGTCCAGGAGGAACTGTGCTGCACTACTAAGGAGCTTAATGAGTTTGCTAGTTCACTCAAGAAGTGTGGGGAATGTGTGTGGGAATGGATTTAAGGGTGTGAGATAACGGTGGAAGGAATATAAAACTAGATCAGGAGGCACAAAAAACAAAAACAAAACAAAACAAAAAAACCACTACATCAGACTGAAGTTATTGATATGGGCCCTTGAGTGGAGATTCTAGGTTCAACATGGAAGCTCCCACAGTTAAAAAGAAAAATGGTGTCAGAAGTTTGTTTGAATGATTAGCTGAAGCACTTATCAAAAGATGACGTATTCAACAGGAGTTGGAGATGCCTGATCTTCCTTGGCTGTGTTGATGAAGGGATTTAAAGGCTCAGGGCAATTGTAATGCTAGAGTGTATGTGCTGTGTAAAACCTAATCCTCCACAATGGGAAGGCACAGAAGACATGCCCTTCACAAATCCTATAAGACTCAAACTGGTGAGGGGGACACCGGCACATTTGAAGAGTATTTCTCTCACCCTTTCTCTTGTGCCAGACCTTAGGGTGGAGGTGCTGCTGCTCAATTGGATGAATTAAATGCAATGGGTTTAACTGGGCCCTGAGGTAGCAGGTGCCTGGTGGCAGCACTGAATCACCAGAGGCAAGGCGATCCTAGTTATCATAATGGGCAGCGTAGACAAAATAACATTCATAATGACCTAGCCTATAATGGTCAGCTCAGGCAAGCTGAATTTTATAATGGCTTGACTCATAAGGACCTTCGATACTGCCTAATCAGTCACTGGTTTATCCAAGCATGAAATAGATAAGAAGCCCAATACATTTCTGTTTGATCTATACAAGCAGAAATACTCTCAAATGAAAAGTTACATTGGATCCCGGCAAAAGGCAATCTCTGCCTTAATTAATTTCCAGACTTGAGTCAGTTTGTAGACCAAGAACCCCTTAAATGAAGGGGTGGCCAGGTTCCCCTGAGGAAGGACCTTGATAAGACACCTAACAGTTTTGCTGTTAGCCTTTCTCCAATTCTTCCCCAGAGGGACCCACGACCTTGTCACAAGGGTAACTGTACACTGGGGGAAAGGAAATAATCAGACTTTCCAGGGTCTATTGGACACTGGTTCTGAATTGACGCTGATCCTGGGAGATCCTAAGAAACATCATGGCTCTCCAGTTAAAGTAGGGGCTTACGGAGGCCAGGCAATTAATGGCTGATGTCTGACTCATAGTAGGTCCAGTAGGTCCCTGAACTCATCCTCTGGTTATTTCCCCAGTTCCAGAGTGTATAATTGGGATAGATATACTAAGAAGTTGGAGGAATTTTCATATTGGTTTCCTGACCTGTGGAGCGAGGGCTATTAGGATTGGAAAGGCTAAATGGAAGCCTTTACTGTTGCCTTTGTTCCCCACCACCACCAAAAAAAAGTGAGTCAAAAACAATATGGCATCCCCGAAAGAACTGCAGAGATTAGTGTCACCAACAAGGACTTGAAAGATACAGTGGTGGTTCCCAGCACATCTCCCTTTAAGTCTGCTATCTGATCAGTGCAGAAGTTAGATGGATCATGGAATGTACTGGCTGTTTTTTTGTGTCAACTTGGCACAAGCTGGAGTTATCACAGAGAAAGGAATCAGCTGAGGAAATGCCTCCATGAGATCCAGGGTAAGGCATTTTCTCAATTAGTGATCAAGGGGGTAGGGCCCACTGTGGGTGGTGCCATCCTTGGGCTGGTAGTCTTGGGTTCTATAAGAGAGCAAGCTGAGCAAGCCCCTAAGTAACATCCCTTTCATGGCCTCTGCATCAGCTCCTGCTTCCTGCCCTATGTGAGTTCCTGTCCTGACTTCCTTTGGTGATGAACAGCAACATAGAAATGTAAGCTGAATAAATCCTTTCCTCCCCAACTTTCTTCTTGGTCATGATGTTTGTGCAGGAATAGAAATCCTGACTAAGACGTGGAGGATGGCAGTTGACTATTGAAAACTAAATTAGATAGTAACTCTGATTGCAGCTGTTGTATTAGATATAGTATTGTTACTTAACACAAATAAGACATCTCCTGGTACATGGTATACAGCTAGTGGTCTATTAAATGCCTTTTTCTTAGTACCTGTTCATAAGGACCACCAGAAGCAATTTGCTTTCAGTTGGCAAGGCCAGCAGTATACCTTTACAGTCTTGCCTCAAGAATATATTAACTCCTCTGCCCTCTGTCATAACTTAGTTGGAAGGGATCTTCATTGTTGGGGATTTGATTTGTGCTTACATGGGAATTCTCAAGTCTGCTACAGGTCCCTGCCAACAGTTCATTTTTTGGGGCTGGTCAATAAAGAGCCAGCATCCAATAGTTGGGCAGGTGGACAGAGACAGGACTTTGAGGATTCTCAGAGAGAAAACAGGACAGGGAGAAGGAGAATTGCCAGGGCAGGAGGAAGGAAGAGGATATAAACCAGAGAGCTATGGAAGACTGAGAACCAACCATGTATGAATCGGAGAATAGCAGCCCTAGGGGCCACTCCTCTGATTTGGTCTGGGGGTATTAGACAAAGTATAGACTTTAGACAGTAATAACTCAAGAATATTGGAGGGGAGAGTGTGTTAGCCATGGGGACGCTTGGAAGTGGCCCAACCACTGAGCTAGCCAAGACATATTAAAAATAAGCCAGCATATGCACGTGTCTTTCATTTGCAAATCCAGAGCTCTTAGGCAGCTGCAGAGTAGCTTAGAGTGGACTTTTAAATATTTGCCACTTCATTTGATCATCTGTCTTTTCCATAGGATTTCACATTGGTGCACTATATTGATGATATTATGTTGACTGGACCAAGTGAGCAGGGGGTGGAAAACACGTTGGATTCATCGATAACACATACACATATGAAAGGATGGAAAATAAATCCAACTAAAATTCAAGGACCATCTACTTCCGTGAAATTCTTAGGAGTCTAGCCGTGTGGGGCATTCAGAGATAATGCTTCTAAGGGCAGGGTCAGTTATTGCACCTGGCCTGTCCCACCACCAAGAAAGAAACACAAGGTTTTGTGAGTCTATTTGGATTCTGAGGACAGCACATTCCTCACTTGGGTGTGTTATTCAGGCCCAGTTTTTAAGTGTCTTGGAAAGCTGCTAGCTGTATATGGGGGCCGGAACAGAAGA
This sequence comes from Grammomys surdaster, assembly GCF_004785775.1. Classification (NCBI taxonomy): domain Eukaryota; kingdom Metazoa; phylum Chordata; class Mammalia; order Rodentia; family Muridae; genus Grammomys; species Grammomys surdaster. The sequence goes on from NW_021605476.1 coordinate 4,809, forward strand.
AGGCTCCTCAGTAGGTCCAGGCTGCAGATAATTATTCTCCCTTTCAAAAACAGCTCTTGGCCTACTATTGGACCTTAGTGGAAACCGAATGTTTAACAATAGGACACCAAGTTACATACTACCTGAACTGCCCATCATGAGCTGGATGTCATCAGACACACTAAGTCACAAAGTAGGATGTGCACAGCAGCAGTCCATTATCAAATGGAAGTGGTATATATGTGATCAGGCCCAGGCAGATCCTGAACGCACAAGCAAGTTACATGAAGAAGTTGCCTAAATGATTATGGTTTCTACCACTGCTTAATGGTGTCTGCTGCCAAGGAAGCACCTATAGCCTCATGGGGTTGTTCCCTATGCTAGGTTTCCTGAGGAAGAGAAGATTAGAGCCTGGTTTACTGATGGTTATGCATGTTATTCAGGTACCACCCTGAAGTGGACAGTTGCAACATTACAGCTCCTTTCAAGGACAACTCTCAAAGATACTGGTGAAGGGAAATCTTTACAGTGGGCAGAACTTCAGGCACTACACATGGTATTGCAGTTTGTTTGGAAGAAGAAATGACCAGATGCATGATTGTTCGCTGACTCATGGGCTGTAGCCAACAGATTGGCTGAATGGTCAGGGACTTGGAAAGATCGCATTAGAAAGACTGGTGAGAAAGACATCTGGGAGAAAAGTATGTGGATAGATCTCTCCACATGGGCAAAGGATCTGAAGATATTGTGTCCCATGTAAATGCTCATCAAAAGGTGACTTCAGCTGAGGAGGAGTTCAGTAATCAAGTGGATAAGAAGACCCGTTCTGTGGACAGTCAGCCTTTTTCCCCAGCCATCCCTGTCATTGCCCAATGGGCACATGAACAAAGTGGCCATGGTAACCGAGATGGAGGTTATGTTTAGGCTCAACAAGGCTGACCTTGCTACAGCTGCTGCTGAATGTCAGATCTGCCAACAGCAGAAATCAACACTGAGCCTCAGATATGGCACCATTCCTCAAGGTGACCATCCAGCAACCTGGTGGCAGGTTGACTACATTGGATCACTTCCTTCATGGAAAGGGCGTTTTGTTCTTACTAGAGCAGATTCTTATTCTGGTCATGGATTTGCCTTTTCTGCACATAATGCTTCTGTCAAAACCACCATCTGTGGACTTAAAGAATGCCTTATCCACTGTCATGGTATCCCACACCAAGAACTCATTTCACAGCCAGAGAAGTGTGATAGTGGGCCTATAGTTCTGGAATCCATTAGTTTTACCCTGTTCCCCACCATCCTGAAGCAGCTGGTCTGATAGAAAGATGGAATGAGCCTGGCAGTGGTGGTGCACCCCTTTAATCCCAGCACTTGGGAGGCAGAGGCAGACAGATTTCTGAGTTCAAGGCCAGCCTGGTCTACAGAATGAGTTCTAGGACAGCCAGGGCTACACAGAGAAACCCTGTCTCAAAAAAACAAAAACAAACAAACAAAGATGGAATGACCTTTTGAAGATGCAATTACAGCACCAATTAGGTGGCAGCAGCATGGAGGGCTGGGGCAGAGTTCTTTAGAAGGCAGTATATGCTATGAATCAGCGTCCAATATGTGGTACAGTTTCTCCTATAGCCAGGATCCACAGGTCCAGGAATCAAGGGATGGAAAAGGGAATAGCTCCACTCACCATCACTCCTAGAGACCCTCTAGGAAACTTTGCTTCCTGTCCCTGCAACTCTAGGTTCTGCTGGCCTAGAAGTTTTGGTTCCAGAAGGGGTAGTGCTCCTGCCAGGAGCCACAACAAACATTCCATTGAGCTGAAAGCTCAGACTTCCCCCTGGTCATTGTGGGCTTCTAATACCCCTTAAACCAACAGGCTAAGAAAGGAATAACAGTGTTAGGAGGGGTGATAGATCCAGATTACCATGGGGAAATTGGATTGCCTCTCCACAATGGAGGTAAAAAGAATTATGTCTGGAGTGCAGGAGATCCTTTAGGGCTCCTCTTAGTACTACCATGTTCTGTGATTAAAGTCAATGGGAAACTACAACAACCTAACCCAAGCAGGATGACAAAGGACACAGACTCATCTGGAATGAAGGTACGGGTCACTCCTCCAGGAAAAGAGCCAAGACCTGCTGAGATGCTTGCAGAAGGTAAAGGAAATACAGAATGAATAGTAAAGGAAGATAATTATAAATACCATCTAAGGCCATGTGATCAGTTGCAGAAAAGAGATTACAAGTTACCTGAATGCTTCTATTTTATTTTATTAATGATTTGTACAGATAGTCATGTTTTCTTTCAGTTTCTTAACATAAATTCAGAGAATATCAATTATTATCATATTTAAGTTTGAGATACTAAAAGGATGTTTTGCAAGGGACATTGACATATTCTAAATTTACAATGGTTTGTCAGTTGTACAAGGGTTAGTTATATCATGTTAGGCATATTTATTACCTGGTTATTGTTCTCATTTGGATATGAGATATGGCTTATGTCAAGTTGACAAGGAGTGGATTGTGATGACAATTCCCAGTTGTCAACTTGACTATATTTGGAATGAACTACAATCTAGAAATGGAGGGTACACCTGTGCCCTGGATCTTGAGTCAGGAAGACACACACACACACACACACACACACACACACACCTACCTCCATATTCTGGGTTGACATACTTTAGTTAACAAAACCAGTTTGTCACAAGTGGATCTACAGAAGCCAAAAACCAAGCTTTGTTCATTTAGAGTCTTTCCAGAAACTATGCCTGATCTTTGTTTTAGTTTTGGCAGGTGGTGCTGTCTACATGCTAAGTATAATGGCCTGAATTGTACTTTCATCATGGAGTCAGTTGTGCTAAGGTCTGTGGGGCTATTAAAACAGGTACATCTGGGGCATATCAGGGTTAATCTTAAGGGCCAGATCTAGGACACAAAATCCTTTCTTTTGACCAGTAATCACAGGCTTGACTTTTAGTTCCTAGTTATGAGGGAAGAGTCTTTTAACCCCGACTGGGCAAGAATAAGACCACTACCACAATTTTTGAAGCAAGCTTTATTAAACACTGGCCAGGGCAATGGATACTGGCCAAGTCTATGCCCAGGATTCCCAGACTATGACACTGAATTACTTTAGCCAGAGGTTTATAAATAAGGCAAAACCCACAGGGCAAGTACTTCCCACCTTCATCCAATCAGTGGCAAGCATACATTCTGACATACTTCCTGCCTATGAGTGATTAAGCACATCCTGTGAGGCTGGAGCAACCAAGCTTGTTTACAAGTGAAAACATGTTGAATGAACAACAGCCCCCAGACTTCCAGGAAGTTATCTGCCCTTGGGCAAGTGGGTTTACAGGTTAGAAGCATTTTTGTTTTATAGATATCTTATGCACAGTGATTTAAACTTAAAATATAACTTCAGCCCTTACAGGGTCCCTCTGCAGTGCCCTCCAGGCCTGTTAATATCTAACTAGATACTAAACAACTGGGCTTCTTAATCTGTTCCCAGAGTGGCCAAGTTTAATCAATCTCCTTTAGTAAACATGCTGGTAGGAATGAAGATATTCTAGAGAGACACTTATGCCACTCCTTTGGTTATTAGGCTGCTGCACAATGGGCTCCAGGAAATTAAAATAATTTCTTCAAGAATCTCATGCTGAGAGATAAATAAATAAATAAATAAATAATGCTAAAGCCTTCTATCAGCCAGAGAGCCAGTCTCCTGAAAAGGACATTTCTTACAGTCTATCTTTCCACATAGCACCTCCACAGTCACCTGGCAGCAGCCAGGTATGCTCCTCCCCACAGACACCTGGCAATAGCCAAGTAGGCCTGCCCACTATAAAAGGGCTGCTTGGCCCCTCCTTTCTCTCTTGCTCCCTCAATTCCTGTTCCTCTCTGCCCCCTCTCTCCTCCCCACTTCCCTTCCCCCTCTCTCAGGTGTGGTGTTATCTGTCTAAGCTGCACACCATAACCTTACACTTAAACCTAAACCTCACATGAGGCCCTAAGAGATAAACTTAAGAAAGATAAGGGTAGCAAATGTAAGCCTTTTTTATTAAATCTTATATAGCCAGGGATTAGAACAAGAACTTAGAATTTTTTTAATCTTCCCCACATTGAAAGACTTTTGTGTAAATGTTTTTTTTAAAGATTTATTTATTTATTTATTTATTTATTTATTTATTTTATGAGTACACTGTCGCTGTCTTCGGACACACCAGAAGAGGGCATCTAATCTCATTATGGATGGTTGTGAGCCACCATGTGGTTGCTGGGAATTGAACTCAGGACCTCTGGAAGAGCAGTCAGTGCTCTTAACCGCTGAGCCATCTCTCCAACCCCTTGTGTGTAAATGTTTTAATCCTCCACCCAGTAAAACCTTTTTTGCACAAAAGTCCACTGTTCTATTCTTGGAATTTGATGGCCTGGAGCAGTGATCCCTTCCCCCTTCATTTCCCAGGTAACAAATATAGCCAATTGAATAAAATTGTGAGGTTAGCACCAGCCAATAGGGAAAGATACAGCAGTACCTGATTAGCATAAAATCAAATGCACTTCCTGTCACGTTCTGCCTCTCTTCCTGAGCACTCCCCCTTTGATCCGCATTTCACAAGCCTGCCTCTTTTTGATTACATGCCTATTTGCCCCAACCCAGAACACTCCTGAGGTCTGACTCTAACATCCTACTGTTCAGATTATAAATTAGCCAATTGTATCTTATTGTGTGGTCCCGCCCCCTCCAATGAGATTGGACACAGCCATCACCACGTGAACTTTTTGTCCCGGCATGCTTGCGCCTCACTTTTGGACAGCACACATGCTCCTGCACAGGATAGACTCTGTTCCCAGGTCACTTTGGCCCTGTTCATGTGTTTCTTTGTGCAGCGCAAGAAATATTCTTTTCTGGCACTTGGGAATTTTAAAATGTCTTCAATTTTAAAAATTCAACTGATAAAGCCAGGTTTAGTGGGCCTGTAATCCCCACCCTTGGGAAGCTGCTTTAATAAACTCAGGTGTGAGCCAAGCACAGATCTCAGCACTTAGGAGACAGAGCGTAGGGGATCAGACGCACAAGGTCAACCTTGGCCACACGTTAAGTTTGAGGCCAGTTTTGGTGACAGGAGAGCCTTCCTTGAACTAACATAGTTAGGATTTATGCAGTGGAGTCTCACAGAGATCACACCATGCAACACATTTCATATAAGAGATTTATTGTGTGGGGAGAGCAAAAGGTCCCCTTGGATCAGGACCAGAGACAGAGACAGACAGCAAGTGAGCAGGCCCTGATGGTATACAGCCTCTTTTAAAGGGTACATGTGTTGCATTTGGTGGGTGGTGGTGGTGGTGTAGCTGCTAGCACTGAGTCACTGTTTGTTACAAAAGGTAAGGAAATAGGAAGAGATGCTGACGAGGCAGGGATGGGGGCTCCATGACCTTTCAACTACTTCCTGCTGTCTGCAGGCATCAACATCTTTGGGGACCCAAAAAGGCTGGGATGCTGGCCAAGTCCTGGGGCTAGCAGGGTTGAAGCTGTCTGGGATGCAGATTTTGAGGGAACACTTGGAACAGGCAGGTTGCTGGAAGATATATTTTAGGGGCAGAAGATAAAATTAAAGAGTTTAGGGAATTTAAAAATATTTGGGTATACATTTGAAACTGCCAGACCTACACTCCTGACAGCAGGGGGAGAGAAGTCCCAAGACCAGGGGAAGAGTGGTAGAGATACTACCCTCTGGCATAGGCAGTAGGCTGTTGGTTGGCATGGGTAGTTGTTTGGAGTCTGTTTGACCTGTGAGAGGTATTCACACAATTCGAGTTGATTCCGTGAAGCATGCATGAATTTTTTTTTATTTCTAAAATGAGGCAAAAATTTCAGATATGTTAGCATTACCAATATTTGCAATCTATACTGAAATCTACATTGTAGAAAAGGCCTTTAAATCACAGTAACAATTTGGAAGCCTCAAAATTATTCTGAGTTAAAAGTATGAACACACTTTTCTGAATCCAGAAGACTGGGTATATATAGATTGGACAGACATGTTTTTAGCACAAGGAGAAGTGTCTTTAAGCCTATAGTTAGAAGACAACCAAAGGAAATTTAAATTTTTGAGCTTATGACTATAATAGTAGTCAGTGCGTAACAATAGCATAGAGAGAGAATGAAATCTGAACTGCTTTTTTTTTATATACCTTAAATCACATTCTTAAAGCTTTATAAATTAATTCACACATCTTGAAACACCTTAGACCCTTTATAACTTGCATAAACCAATTATATAAGATGAGGCATGGGTGCTTGATAATTAAGAGGTGTCACTGTAAAGCAAATTCCTTTAAATAAAAGAATAGCAAAATTTTACTTTGAAACCTGTTTTGTGAGTTTATCTCTTTTTAGAGTCTGGTAGCAAGATTAAACTGTTTCTTTCTAGGCTGGAGGCCTAGGAAAGTGAGGCCTGTGGCCTGATTTTTTACATATGGAAAGAACTGAGAAGGCAGCAAAAGCCTTGGGAAACTGGTATGCTTGATGGTCTGAAAGCTAGTTACTCAATCAACATCCTCAGAGATCAGAGAAGGATAAATTATAGCTGGAAGTATAATCTAAATGTCCCACATATCCGTTAAAATGACAGAGACATTCCCATTGCCTAAGGCGGGTTGCCTAGGTTCTGGTGGTCTCCATAGCTTTGTTGGGGGCAGTAGTTGTAGGACTTCAGCTATCATACAGGACAGCACTTAATCTTTAGCTGTTGAACAGAGCAGCATGATCTTAGACTGTCTGACCCAGCTTGGACATTATTCCTGTAGGGGAACTTGGGATACTTTTTTTTTTGACCAGGCAAGTAGGACAACCAACCCCAAAATGTCCAGATAGGGTCCCAGTGTGGAGTAGACCTCCCCTCAAGCACACAAGCACCAGGATATTCTCCTGAGTCAGGCACCAATAGTACTGTTTATGCAGCTGAGTACTTTGGCAGGTCACACTGTAGGACTTTCGGGTCTTGGTTTGAAGTTAAAATTGAAAAAAATCCCACTGTCCCAGGACACATTCTAGAAGGAGCACATTCCTTAGTCAGAGGAGACTTGCTGGATTAACATTCAGAGGAAGAAGGGAGAGGCTGATTAACATTCCTCAGACCACAGGGGAGGGAAGCCACCTGTGGGTGAGGAAGGCCCAGGAGAGGTGGCTCAGGATGGGGGTGGTCAGGAAGCAGGCCCTTAATGTAATAAACCTGGGCAAATGGAAGATACTCATTGTCATAAAAATAATGTGTGAATCTGAGTCACCTAGAGACTGGACCTGGGAAGGTCAGCCTTTGTGGTTGCCCTCGAAAACACTGTATAAAAACTGCTCCCAACTTTGGCTCAGGGTTCCTCTTGTCTGCATACAGGGGAATCCCAGTATACTGGTTATCATCTTATCATCAATAAACCTCATGTTATTGCAGTGAATTCTGTCTTTGTTTCTGGGGGAGCGCGTCCCCTGGTTTTGGATCTTAGAGTCCAACAACACCACATAGCAGATTCCTTGCATTTGTGGGGAGGGGGGAATCAAAAGGCCCACTAAGGGTAGGACAAGAGAGATAAAGACAGAGAAGGAGACAGGAGAGAGAGAGAGAGAGAGAGAGAGAGAGAGAGAGAGAGAGAGAGAGAGCGCCATGATCCTAAGGACCTTTTAAATCTTATTGGGCAGCTGATGATGATGGAGCTTTAGTGCTGAGTCACTGTGTAAGGAGGCAAAAATTACAGAAGAAGATCAGGATCCCCATCTGAATTAAAGTTAGTAAATTCACAGGCCTGAGTTAAAGAAAGAGCCAGAAGGCAAGTCAGCTAGGCCGTTCCAGGGACTGAGTTACTACAAAGAATAGCAGAACTACAAATACAGGTTGGTCAAAGTACTCTGGGAAATGACTGACCACAATGGGCTAGGTTAAGGTCACGTTCCTGAGAAAAATGTGTGTAGGATGTTTCCCACTCCCCACCTTGGTTTATGGCTAACTGAATAATAGGTTGAAAACTTTTCACTATTTACTACTGTTCCACTTTTTGATTTCCCCCTTCACTCCCCTGGTTTGTGGTTTTCTCCTTTAAATACCCCTTCCTCCGAAGCCTCTTGGCCGACACTCTCTGCCCTTGCATGGGATACGAGTCTCGACCCAGCGCTGACTTTGATTAATTAAACCTCTTGCTATTGCAACAAGTCTGGTGTCTCTCGTGGTCATGGGTGAGTCGAATCTTCTCGAGACTTGAGTGAGGGTCTCCCCTCTCTGGGGGGTCTTACATTTGGTGCATTGACCCGGAAGTTGTGACCAACCTCACCCCAGAGAACCCACTTGGAGGATTTTGGTCTGTCACTGTATGTCTGTCTGTGTGTCTGCTTCATCAGATTTCTGGAAAGTGCACTTGAGGTTTGGTTTGGCAGTTGTTTCTGTCTTGTGAGAGGCAGTAAACCGTTTCTGGAACGGGTGACCAGCAGACGTGCTAGGAGAGTTGCCGCTGCCACAACTCGGGAGATGGCCCAGGTGAGGAGGGACCCCAGGGATGCCTGGTGGAGGCCGGGGAGGACGAGGTGGTCCTCTTGCTGGAGGAGGCACGAGAGACCTCCTGGCCATCTGTTTTTCTAGAGAGGTGTTGGCACTTGTGATAGAGACTATTAGTCTCTTTGTGTAGTTGTTTTGTCTGTGTTTTGTGTTTGTGAAGTGTCTGTGCCTGTGACAAGGACAACGGACTGTGCACTGTGCTTATGAGGTGTCTGTGTCCATGGCGTGGGGCAACTGTCTGTGTACTGTGTTTGTGAAGTCTCTGTGTGCCCATGGCAGGGGTGACCATCTGTGTAGTCTGGTTTCTGTGCTCGTGGCAGGAGCGGGAACCAGGCAAGCCATGGAGGGCAGTTTGCGACCCTGGGAGAGGGTCAGGTTATGAATTCTGGGAGGGAATTCATGGGAAGTGGAAGCAGTGGGACAGATATGTAGGCACACTGCAAGCCACAATTCTCTAGAGGATGCTCTGAAGTTCATTTTTATGGGAGATAGGGTCAGAAATGACACCTTCTCTGTCTGAAGGTGGTCTTTGGCCACCGCCACCTGGGGCGGCGTCTGTTGAAGCTCTCGTGGCTGTGTGTCTGTGTCTAATTCTGTGTTGTTCATTGCTGGCGGTGTAAGAAACCTGTTAAATTAGGTCCAGCATGGGCTGACCATGCCATCTGGTTATTAGGTTCTCCCACCGGCAGTCTTTCATGTCTTGATTGTGTAACCTGATCTCTGCACCTGTGACAGGGGGCGAGAACTGTCTCTATTACCTGGTATATCCACCGCCCGTGACAGGGGTAAGCTGACTGTGTTTTCTGTTTTCTTGGTGAACTGTTTGTGTGTTTTTTAGACTCTGACTGATGTTACTTTGGACTGAATCTACTGTGTTGAATATCCTGAGTTAACAAGAGGTAACATGGCCATCAGCAGAGAAATAGCTAAAACAATTGTCTGATCTCCGCGGTGTGTTAGCAAACGAAAAGAAACTCTCTGGCTCCTACTGGAGAGATTCTTGGTTATGCTTTCTTCGTCTATTGTGAGTCCTTGGCGCCAAATTTGTCCACATGTGTCGTTGTCTGTCTTTGTTTCATTAGAATAAATGTCTGTTCTATATTTCATGTTCAGAAAGATAAAAAGGGTTAAAACTTCTGGCTTGATTTAACTTAAAACTTGTTTAAAAGGCAACCTCAATTTCCACAACAAAAGCTGATAGGCAAGTCTCCCTGCTCTGCGGCTGGCTGGAAGTGAGGAACAGTGGGGAGGAGCCCTGGCAAAAATGATTCTTTGCACAAGCTGCTTTTGGGGAGGCTAAGAACTTTTTGGCTTTCCCGGTAAAGAAACTGATTTTTTTCTTCCCCCAAGATTGAAAAAGAGATTTCAGTGTAAGTTTTATCTGAGATCAGATAAGGCCTTGATGAACTACTTCAAGAATTTGTAGATAGGCCTAAATTAAAAACTTTCACATTTGAGTTAAGACAGCCTGACTTGCCTACTCCAGCTGCCATTCCAGGAAATGCATATGGAATTATTATAGGTTTAGAAGAGTGTTTTGATACTGTTCCTTTACATCCTGGTGAAGGTGAGAGGTTTGCATTCATTGAGTATGCTTGTAATTTTTTTGAGAGACCATGAAATGATATCACTAGAAAGTTTTGCCTCAAGGAATGACTAATAGCCTTACAAGAAGTTAAGAGTAAGAAAATTTTGTTTAGAAAAAATATAAGATGTACATTTACTTCATTTTTGTTTCTGACTGGTTTTAAAAATATAAAAATGTTCTGCATGTCTTGGTTATAGGTTATTGGCCTATAAGTTACTGGGTATGATTACAAATTTGCAACTTTGGTAACAGAAAGTTGGCTTAAAACTGATAACTCAGGTTTGGAGTCATTCAGAAACCAGATGTATAAAGATAGGATTTAAAACAATGTCTCTTATGAGTTATTAAAAGCTGCACTATCATGCATTCATGTATAGGAACTGACAGCCAACTTTGTAACCTGAAAGTAATGCATTTAGTGTTGATTTTAGAGAAAACGGATTATTAAAAATTGGTTTTGTTTCTCAAAATTATGGTACATTCTAGTATTACAAAAAGAAACTTAAAAAAATATAGTTAAACAGTGGCTGCAGTTGGCAGTTCAATTGTGAGCTCCAGAAATTTTGACTCACTCATGTTTATGGTTGAGAAGAAGATAGAGCAGGTGGAGATGATTGCAAGAGTAAGAAAAAATAAAAATAGCTGTGACACAGTACCAGCCTGCTGCCAATTAGATACAGTGGTAGAGACAAATTTAGGCCCTCCCCCCTTAAGAAAGAGAGGAGATATCTGTGGAGGGTCTTAGAAGACTAATCACCCTTCCTTTTCAGACAACCCAGCCAGTCTGACAGGACTGGTAGAATCTTTGATGTTTTCCCACCGGCCCACCTGGGATGATTGTCAATAGCGTTTTCAGGTTCTCTTTACTACTGAAGAGAAGGAAAGAATTCTATTAGAAGCCTGTAAGAACATTGCTGGTGACAGCGGGCAGCCTACGCAGCTCCCCAATAAAATTGATGCCGGATTCCCCCTTAACTACAGGTAAGGGGTGGCTGGTGGTCTACCACCGGGCTCTAGTGGGTCTCCAAGGGCAGCGAGATGGCCCACCAATTTGGCCAAGGTAAGAGAAGTCCTTCAAGGACCCAACAAGCCACCGTCTGTGTTTCTTGAGAGGTTGCTAGAAGCATATAGATGTTATACGCCTTTCGACCCAATTTCTGAGGGTCAGCAGGCAGCTGTGGCTATGGCTTTTATAGGACAGTCAGCACCTGATATAAGAAAGGGACTGCAACGTATTGCAGGACTATACCCTGCAAGGTTTAGTTAAAAAGGCAGAGAAAGTGTACCATAAGAGAGAGACGGAGAAAGAAAGAAAGAAAGAAAGAAAGAAAGAAAGAAAGAAAGAAAGAAAGAGAGAAAGAAAAGAGAGAAAGAAAGAAAAGAGAGAAAGAAAGAAAAGAGAGAAAGAAAAGAGAGAAAGAAAGGAAAGAGAGAAAAGGCAGGAAGGATTTTGGTCACAGTGCAGGAGAGAAAGACAAGAGATAGGATAGGACTTAGACAGAGAACCTGGGTGACGAAGGCGGAAGCCCCAGATATCAGTGAATGGCTAGCAGAATTCCCAAAAGTTTGGGTTGAAACTGAAGAAGCCAGGCACTAATGATTACAAGCCAGTACAAGATCTAAGAGAAGTCAATAAGAGAGTACAAGACATTCAACCTCCTCAGTTCGCTCCCACCAGAGAGGACTTTTGGTAGCATCAACTTTCTGGCAGCCCCCTGACTGATGGATGTATTATCGGAGCCTGTTGTTGACTGAAAGGGTGATCTCTGCACCTCCGGCCATCTTGAATCCTGCCACCTTGCTGCCTGTGACTGATAACTCTTCTCCCATCCATCACTGTATTGACATCCTGGCAGAAGAAACAGGTACTCAGAGTGACCTGAAGGACCAGCCCTGGCCAGGAAGTCTGAACTGGTATGCAGATGACAGCAGTTTTGTGGTAGAAGGTAAGCAAATGGCGGGAGATTTGGTGGTAGATGAAAGCGAGTACTGATATGCCTTTGCCACAGCTCATATACATGGTGCAATCTATAGACAAAGAGGGCTGCTGACATCTGCAGAAATACTGAGCCTCTCATCCATGGCCCTGGGCACCAGAAGGCTCAGGACACTGTCACAAAAGGAAATCAGATGGCTGACATGGCTGCCAAAAAAGCTGCCCAGGGAGCAATGATTCTAGCAGTAAGGGTTCCAGAGACTATTTTGACACTCGAGATACCAGTTTCAGATACGTCATTGACGACCATCAAGTGACGGACAAGTTGGGCTTTCACTCTGAAACCCCTTATGGGGTAATAAAAAATGGAGATGATAAATTAATCTTCCCACAAGAAGAAGGACTGACTGATTTGGCGAAAGCTGTGGTGAGAAACTATAGAGCTTGTGCCTTAACCAATGGGAAAGAGACTGAGGGACGACTGGCCCGGAGCTTGCTGGGAGGTGGACTTCACAGAAGTCGAACCAGCAAAATATGGAAATAAATATCTTTTAGTTTTTATAGACACCTTTTCAGGATGGGTCGAAGCCTTCCTCACTGAAAAGGAAACTGCCAATGTGGTGGCTAAGAAGATCCTGGAAGAAATCTTTCCAAGGTTTGGAATACCCAAGGTAATTGGGTCTGTTAATAGACTTGCCTTTTTTTGTTTGTTTGTTTTGCTTTTTTGGTTTTTTTGAGACAGGGTTTCTCTGTGTAGCCCTGGCTGTCCTGGAACACACTCTGTAGACCAGGCTGGCCTTGAACTCAGAAATCCGCCTGCCTCTGCCTCCCAAGTGCTGGGATTAAAGGCGTGCGCCACCACTGCCTGGCTAATAGACCTGCCTTTGTTGCCCAGGTGAGTCAGGGACTGGCCACACAGCTGGGGATTAATTGGAAATTATATTGTGCTTATAAACCCCAGAATTCAGGACAGATAAAGAGGATAAATAGAACCATTGAGGAGACCTTAACCAAATTATCATTGAAGACTGGTGGTAATGACTGGACAGCCCTCCTTCCCTTTGCCTTGTTTGGAGTTTGGAACACTCTAGAGTGATTTAAGCTTACACCCTTTGAGATTTTGTGTGAGGTACCACTGCCACTTACTGAGGCAGGCAGAATGAATGATCCTGATGCTGCCCTTTCTAAATCCTTGTTTGCCCACATAAAAGCACTTAAAGTGGTCCGGCGCGAGGTCTGGGAACAGCTGAAAGGAGCCTATGAGACTGGAGACCTGAGTGTGCCACACCAGTTGGGAGAAGCAGTACTAGTTCAGCGCCACTAAGCTGCCTGCGGTGTCCGACCATGTTTGACCTGTGGAGACTCGAAGCCTCTAGGTGAGGCCAGTGCAGCAGTCTAGAGGACACTAGAGACCCTGCAGCGTGTGGGTGATGGCGTGGAGCACAACCATGAGGCAGCCTTTCAGGACATGCTTCAGGAATTAGACATTACCACTCTGATATTTTCCCTCGATGGTCCCCTTTTGATTCTGTTTTTGCTTCTTAAACAGATTAGTTAGTTATCTTTGTTAGAGAAAGAGTAAATGCTGTCCAGATCTTAATGTTGCTCCAACAATATTGGGCTTTGCCAGGTCAAGAAAATAGAGGTTATGATGATGCTGGGGATACTGAAGTTTAATTCTATGATTAGAACTTTTACATCACAAGAAGTGGGGAATGTAAGGAGGCAAAAATTACAGGAAAAGATCAGGACCCCCATCTGAATTAAAGTTAGTAAATTTATAGGCCTGAGTTAAAGAAAGAGAAGAATACAAGTCAGCTAGGTGGAACCAAGAAACTGGTGACCACAATGACTGGGCAAGACCACAATGACAGGGCAGGACCACATTCCTGAGAAAAATAAGTGTACAGAGTGTTTTCACATGTCCCTGACTCACACAGGTTGGGTTCCTCTGGAATTTTCCTCTATTTTTATGTTATGCCTCCTTAGCAACGCCTCGCCCCCTCCCCATCCCCTGGGTTGTGGTTTTCCCCTTTAAAAACTCTCCTCAGACTGGCAGTCGGGGTCAATTCAGCTCCTGTGTGAGCAAATGGATTGACCAACAGCTGGCTGTTCCTCCCGAATAAACCTCTGCTGTTGCATCCAGTTTCGGTACGAGAGTTATTGAGTGGTCGTGACATCCTGAGACTTGAGTGAGGGTCTTCCCTGAGTGGGGGGTCTTCAACATAAGCCTAGCTATCCTGAAACTCACTATATAATCAGGCCAGCCTCAAATTTCCTGCCTTGCCTCCTGAGTGCTGGCACTAAAGGCATGCAGCACTACACCTGGCTCATTGTTTTTAAAGAAAGAGCTATTGCCAAATTATTCTAGGACTGCCAACAAAGTTGTTGTAGAAAGGTCATTTAGGTCTTTAAAAGAGCTGCAGTTATGTTTGATAAGAGTTTAAGCCAATTTATGACCTTCCTTCCCTTCCTTTTTTCCTTTCATATAGCCTATGGTGGCCTTGAAATCAAAGAGATCCTCCTGCTTCCACCTTTCAAATGCTGGCCTTACAGATTTACACCACAATGCCTGGCTCAGTTTGAAAGTATGTGTGAATGAGTATGTGTACATGAGTGTGTGTGTTTGGTATGAGTGTGAGTGAATGTGTGTGTGTTTGGTGTGAGTGTGTGTATGTTTGGTGTGAGTGAGTTTGTGTGTGTGAGTATGTGAGAGTGTGTGTGAGTGTGTGTGAGTGTGTGTGAATGTGTGTGAGTGTGTGTGAATGTGTGTGAATGTGTGTGAGTGTGTTTGTGTGTTTGGTGTGAAGACTGAACCCAAGACCTTGTCCATGCTGGCTAGGTGCTCTAATACTGAGCTACATCACCACCCCTGTGTTTCCTTTGTTATATTTGCATCAAAAGGACGTAACTGATAAGAGTTGGACTGACCACTCAGTGGTTAAGAGCACTAGCTGCTCTAACATTTAATCCCCTGCATCTACATTTTGTGATTTACAACCATTTGTAACTCCAGCCCCAGGGCACCCAATATCATCTTTTAGCTCCTGTGTGAACTGCATGTATGTGACTCACAAACATGCATGCAGGCAAACCACCCATACACATAAAAAGTGAAAAGAATGTGACTGATACTTTTAATAATTCTGTCGGCGATTAAATAGCTCAGACACTGTCTAGGTCAGTGGTTCTCAACCGTCCTAATGCTATGACCCTTTGATACAGGTCCTCTTGTTGTGGTGATCCCCAACTATATAATACTATTCTCATTGCTACTTCATAACTGTAACTTTGCTACTGTTATGAATTGTAGTGTAAATATTTTTAGAGGTAGGGATTTGCCAAAGGGGTTGCGATCCACTGGTTGAGAACTGCTGCTCTAGATGGCTTGGGCAAACTATTTGCATCCTTGAAATAGCCTAAAAGACAAATGTGATTATTAGTTCTGCTGCATAGCTAACTCCTCATTAGGACTCGTTAGCTGGTAGAACTAAAAGTAGGTTAATGAAATCCAAAAAAGACTAAACAGCCCCAAAAGTCAGCGCCTGAAGATAGGGGATGCCCAGAAAAGTCCTCAAACTGTGGTTTTCCAGGATGGCCAGAGGACTGTGCCTGGGCACCAAAGTAGAATGTTTTGATGAGAGAAAATCTGGAAGAAATTTGGGGTGATATAGCTCTCTAAAGGCAAATGCTTCATGCTGCTGCCCCCCCCCAGAGGGGGCATGCCTCTGAAGTAGAGTTGTGTGACATCCACTCACCCCAGACAGGGATCCCATTTCAGAGCAAGGTACAGAGACTACCAAAGTCCAACTTGGTGAACCAATGAGTTTGTTTGTTTGTTTGTTTGTTTGTTTGTTTTTAATGTGCATTGGTTCATGGAAAGTCTTGCTCAATATAATTTACATATTTCATAAAGACTTTAAAATGTCAGAGCATAAAGAGGCTATGACATCAGGATTGGTGGCATATGCCTGCCATCCCAACACCAGAGAGCTGGTGGCTGAAAAAATGTCATGAGTTTGAAGCCAGCCTGGATTATATAGGGAATACCCAGCTAACTAGAACTATAGAGTAAGAATATGCCTGAAAAAGAGGAGTGGAGAGAACTATCTCCCTGAATGCTCTGCATACTGGTCTTGTTTTCCCCAAACTCCCAGAGTCATCCCTGGAAGTGATGCAAAGCAGGAAGGGGAGGCTGGATTGTCCATCCCACATTGTCTCTGGAAATGCAGGCTAGTAGCCCAGGTTTGGCAGGGCTCCTCTATGAGTTTCTGCAGGCCAGAGCCAAATTCAGAGGTTACAATGTGGGCTGTATTAGATTGTGTAGTGTATGAAAAATAGAAAATATCCAGGTGTTGGAGACATATGCCCAGCACTTGGGAAGCAGAGGCAAGTGGATCTCTGAATTCAAGACCAGCCTCGTCTACAGAGCAAGTTCCAGGATAGCCAGGGCTACACAGAGAAACCCTGTCTTCAAAAACAAAAAACAAAACAAACAAAAAACAGAAAGAGAGAGAGAAAAAAAATGTTCAGCACACAGACACACCCAGAGTTGGGAACTAACATTCACAGTATATAACAACTGAATTCTGCTAAAAGGAAAGGGTCTCAGAGACAAAACCGAGAAAATGTCAGCTGTGACACAAGAAGCAGATGGAATGAGTAGGCTGGAGCTCCAGAAGGTCAAAGGTGAGGGTGTTGGGAAGGGGGTTCTGAGATGGGGCTGGTACCCTGAGCCTATCAGCTAAAACCATCCTATAGCACAATGATGCCCTCCTTTAGTTGAAGAAGTCTGGAAAAGGAGGAGGAAGAAAGATCACTGGAGTCTGGAGTCTGGAAGCATCCAACTTAGGCAACACAGTGAGACTATCATGTCAAAATGAAAAGTCCTGGTGGCAGCCCTGAATGATAGCAGCCCCTTAACTAGTTTCAACACAACGACCAGAGGCTTCTGTAAGGGTGCAAGCCAACACCAGCCCTCCCGTGCTCAGAAAGCTACAGTGGCTGTGTCACTCAATCAACAGCCATGTTTCTTACCCGGGCCTTCGAGGCCTTCTCAAGTCTGCCGGTTCCTTATCTTCAAATCCTCCTTGCTCTGGACTAGCCTCACTGCTTGTTTTCCTTGAACAATAAACACAGTCTGTTCTCTAGGTCTTTGCACATGTCTGCCTGGAACATTCCCTCCAGGAGCACAGGGTTTCCTCCTTCATTCAGTCTGGGTCTGTGTCCAGGAACACCTTCTCAGAATACCTCACACACTCCTGCTTTCTTCCTCCTGATGCCACTTACCACAGTTTCATGCACCATATAGCTGACTCTCCTATCTGTTGTCTGTTTCTTGTTGTGATATGGCTTGGTGAGGGCTTGGTTGTGCTGTTCACTGCTGTATCCCCAGTGTCTAGAATTAGCACATGGTAGTTGCTTGACACGTGTTAAGTCCCCCACAGACATGCTCAAAAAAGATATTGAATTTGTCTCCCTGAACCTAGGGAGCATCACTGGCAAGAAAAACCCAGAGCTCACACTGGCCTTGGTGCCTATAAAGTGAGCACCTGTTCACTGTGAGTCTTTCCCTGGGTGTGGCTGTGACTAGGCTGCTGGCAGCAGTGACATGGATATTACTTAGGCAGAGCAAAAATGAACCCAGACAAGAGCAGATCTTCAACTCCCTGTAGCAGAAAGCCCTGTGACTCTAGAGATGACATCTCATTCTGGGGCCAGATGCCACACAACCTCCTGACTTGTTTGCTTTTACAACCCAGAGGGTCTTTGTGCATTGTTAAAGCAAGAAGGTTTGTCTATGAGCATGTGATGACTTAGTCGTGACATGCAGAGAGAACTCTGGATTATTCATACCATGTTTCATAGAAAGACTTGAAGTTTACATCCCTGATCCCGAGGCTTCGAGTGGTCCAGATTGCCTAGATTGGTCCTTGTCTTTTGACTGGTGCTTTCTCTGCCCTCCACTGCCCATTCAGTTTCTGGACACACCAACTTTATTTCCAGTCACTCTCCTGCTCCAAACATCCATCCTTGTACAAAAGGCCAAAGGCCAAACTCTCTAGCCTGATATTTGAGCTTCCTGACATCCTACTCCAGGCTACTCATTTCTATTCTTGATGGCTTCTCACCTCTCCTGGGTCTTTTGTGTCATCTAAGTCACCAAACAGGTCCTGAGCTCCCAGAGTTGATGACAGAATGCCACCCCCACTTTCTCCAGCCCATCTATCTGCCCATTTACCTGTCACCCAGTACCCTGCTTTTCCTGAAGTCTTCCATGTTTGCACACCTCCACAGCACGCGCTCTCTCTCTGCGGGTACATGGCACCATTCTTTGTGCCTTCCTGTCAGCATCCCTTGCAGACCCAGGGGAAGCCTGAGTGGGGGAAGCTGGGTTGGAAGGACAATGCAGCAACACTGCCTCACACCAGCCCCACCTCAGAACCCCCTTCCCAACACCCTCACCTTTGACCTTCTGGAGCTCCAGCCTACTCATTCCATCTGCTCCTTGTGTCACAGCTGACATTTTCTCGGTTTTGTCTCTGAGCCCCTTTCCTTTTAGCAGAATTCAGTTGTTATATACTGTGAATGTTGGTTCCCAACGCTGGGTGTGTCTGTACGCTGAACATTTTTTTCTCTCTCTCTCTTTCTGTTTTTTGTTTGTTTGTTTTGTTTTTTGTTTTTGAAGACAGGGTTTCTCTGTGTAGCCCTGGCTATCCTGGAACTTGCTCTGTAGACGAGGCTGGTCTTGAATTCAGAGATCCACTTGCCTCTGCTTCCCAAGTGCTGGGCATATGTCTCCAACACCTGGATATTTTCTATTTTTCATACACTACACAATCTAAGCCTAGTATATTCATATGGTCTGCTTCTTCTTCAGATAGCTAATGATTGGGAAATATGGTTAAGTCAGTAACTTAGAAGCTGCTTGTATTAGTTGAGGTTTTCTAGAGCTTATAGAATGAATCTCTATATCTATCATCTACCCATGTCTATCTGTCATATATACATGCATATATGATATATATATATACATATAATTTATGCATATAATTTATACACTTATACATATAATTTATACATATAATTATACATATATATTTATACATATATTTATACATTTATACATATAATTTATACATATACATATATGATATATACATATAATTTATACGTATAATTTATAATTTATACATACACACACATATATATGAATTTATTAGAATGACTTACAGGCTACAGTCCCACTAGTGCAATGATAGCTGTCTACTAACAGAAGGCCCAAGAATTCAGTGGTTGTTCAGTACACGATGTCTCACCTGGTCTTCAGTATACATTGGAATCCTAAAGAAGTAGGTTCTTCAAGGCCAGCCTGGTCTACAGAGTGAGTTCCAGGACAGCCAGGGCTACACAGAGAAACCATGTCTCGAAAAACCGAAAAAAAAAAAAAAGAAGTAGGTTCTAATGCCAGTGACAGAATTGACTTGCCAGAATTATGAAAGCAAGCAGTCGAAGAAAGAGAACTTCTTTCTTCCATGTCCTCTCATGTCAGGACCATGCCAGCAGAAGATGTGGTCCAGGTTAAAGGTGGGTCTTCCTGACTAAGAAGATCTGGATTAAAAATGGGTCTTCCAAAAAAAAAAAAAAGCCTTCCCACTTCAAACAACTTTATTAAAAAAAAAAAAATCCTCACAAAACAAATGTGCTTGGCATTTTTCCATTTCTTTTTCCGTTTCTTTCTTTCTCTATTTTTTTTAAAATAAATTTTTTTATTTTTGGTTTTTAGTTCATTCTAGATACAGACAAGTTGACAACCAAGAATAGCTCTCGAGGCCTGCTTCTTTTAACATAACTATGGCCATTTTGTATTCAGTCTCCATTTTGCTCATAAGGTGAAATTAAGTTCAGGTTCTCAGACTGCACTTCCTAGAAGTAATTATCCATAGCTAACGCTGAAAACGTCTCCTAAAAGGTAACAATACTATGGCCGTATTACTTATGCTGCTATCTCAATGCTCTGAAACTCCCCTGCTCATCACCCATCCCCCACCCCTCTTACCTCACTTAGGATCAGTCAGGTTAAAAGTCAGCCAAAATGTAGTCCTGCCTCCATCCTTGCCTTCTGAACTACTGAATTTGGTTTTTCCTATAAAAACCCTGCCCTAAGAGCAGACTGGTACCACAGTTAGGCTCCTGGGTCTTTTTTTATGGTTCTGATCCATCAGTCTTGGTGTACCTTCAATAACTATTTTTGCTTAACTGAGATCAGTGTTTGTATGGCTTGTGTAGCAGTTCCTCAACCCCAACAATAGCCATCACGCTGTTTTTGCTAAGAAGTACAGACTCCTTACCCAAGTCCACAAGGTAAATGAAGGCCTGGCATCTCTGCCCTTATTCTGTACTTGCCTACTCTACATGAGCTCAGACCTCTGTTTGGCTGGTCTACCAAACCTACCTCAACCCCCTTCCAGGTTGAAAGCACAGAGACAAGTCACTGACTGACCTAAATCTGCATTCGCTTTGGGTTCCTGGAAGAACAAAAGTCTAAGGTGAGAGAAGGTATCCATGTGGCTATGGCCAGATGCTGGAGCAGACAAAATCATCTCAGAGGTGTTCAGGTAGGGATGAATTTAGCTACACTGCTTTGGCTCCCAGTGGGTTGCAGGGACACACCTTTCCCGGGAGCAGTCTGGAGATGCCTCGACTAGGTGAAAGGCTGGACACTCTTAAACCTTACCCTGCTAACAAATGCTCCCCTCCAGTACTCCTGAGACTCCTTCCCCTGCTACCCCAGGCTCAATCAGGGATGTGGCCAGTGGCTCCTGTAGCTCTTACATCCCATCCTTCTCTTTCAAGTCATGGTGATTCTCTGTCTTCCTTTCTCCCCGTTCCTAGCCTGCACAAATCTAAAGGTCCTTCCTCGGTCTACCTGCCCAGCCATTGACAAAGACCTTCAGCATTTGGACATGCAGATTGCCAATTTTGGGGGCCAGATTAATTCAAAGCATTGGAACAAATCTCCAACACGTACCGTTCCTCCAAAGCTGAGACAACATCAACAGCACACCTAGACCAGGACTGGTTATGTAAAAACCTCCTCCTCCTGCCCCAGATCTTCTTCCTCTATTTAAAATCAATGTTCATGTCAGTCCCATGAAGGTGGATCTCAGATCACAGTACCTCTTTATTTGTTCCTCTTACCAATGAGGCACACTACCGCTGCCTCCCCCCGCCCCCTTGCTCTAAAAGTTCCAACAACACCAGCATTACACACTTTCAGTTACAGCTGACTAGAGGAGATTAGATGAGTACAAACCAGAAACTGATGAACACTGGTTCTACCAACTAGATGCTCACCACCTCCTGATGGCACCACCTCCTGATGGCACTATTCCGGTGGATGGTGGTCTATGTAGAAATTTTCTTTCCCTTGGACCTTGAAGCTGTGTTTATCTGGCTCTCACCTGCCCCAGTTTCACTTTCTGACACCAAACTGAATGAGTCCAGTACTGTTTCCATCTAAACACACTTCAGAGATCTGAGAATGGTGTTTGACATACACTAAAACTCTGCTCAGCAGTGCTGAGAACACTGGCTTTCGACTGAAGAGCCTCCAAAGACAGACAGCCAAGCACCCGGGCACAGGTGATAGAGCTCCGGGGTTTAAAGAGATATTGAGGCATCTGTTCATTGTCTCTCACTGAAAGAAGAAAATAAGAGGCTGAAGATACGGCTTCATGGGTAAAAACACAAGATGTTCTTTCTGAGGACTTAAGTTCAGTCCCCAGCACCTAAATTGGGAGGCTCACCAGTCACTCCAGCTGCAAGGGATTCAGTGTCCTCTTCTGGCCCCTGTGGGAATCCACACATAGTAGTACATACATGTACTCAGGGACATGCACATGCACATAAAATTAAAATGAATCATTTAGCTATCTATGGTGGGTGATGCATGCCTTTAATCCCTGGAGACAGGTTTCTGTGAGTTCAAGGTTGACTTGGTTTATATAGTGAGGCCTTGTCTTGGAAAAAAAAAAACAGAAGAAAGAAAAATGAAAGAAAGAATATATTCACAGATTCTTTACAAAGGCAAAAATCAGAGTTAATCTATAATTCCCAGACACTGAGAGGCTATAAAAGCCAATTAACTCAAAGTGTATTCCATATATCGTGTTAAAGTGGCCACCGGAGACAATCTAGATATAATGGCATCTTTGGTTACATTGTAACAGGTTGCTGTTGAAGAGTCCTTTGCCACTCCTCTCTTCTGTCCTCTGCTGGCACCAGGCACACATGTAATACACATACATACATATAGGCAAACATTTGTGCACATAAAGTACATCTTTTTTTCAGTGATTAGTAGAAGATTTATGCAAGAATAGAGTCAATCCTGCCAAAAAGTTAATAGAAGAGGTTAAATGTTTGTTCCAATTTTCCTTCCTGGATAAGTCTTTCCTTTCTGCCCTTATCTATTTTGAAAACATAATACCAGGAGATGAGGGGCCCAGATGCTGCCCCAACTCCTAAAAGTGAGCTCTTGTGAGTGGGTCTGAAAATAGGGCAAACTTCTGCTGGCCTTGCATAGGTCCAGCAAATCAAGGCAGGATCTTGGTTGTGCTTTTGGTGTTTGGGGGTCATTGGACTGAAGCAGATATTCCCTAAGACAGGCTCTTATGATCAAGTGTCTTTCAGGTCTCCAGAGACTCACTGTTCTCTGCTGGGTTGAGGGTACTGGGGATAGTGGCCAGAGAATAGGCTTATACTTGGAACCCAACATCTTGGCTTCCAGCACATATCTCATAAATACATTTTTTAAAAGATTGGAATAAACAGTCTGCATTTGTCCCAGTTGTGTTTCTAAGATAGGAGGGATTATACAAAACATGGATGCCATTGAAACTGATAAGCCTTGTGAATTTATTGTTTCTCAGTAAACTCTGACATTGTGGAAAGACACAGATGTGTTCACTTATGTTTCTGGCTGAGCGTACTCAGAATGCTCTCTGCTGCATAGTCTGACTTCTTCCCCTACCTTCTCCTGCCATGTGAAATGGTGACACAAGGGAGTAAAATAATTCACCAAGGGAATAAAAAGGCAGAATTTGTTGAAATACAATGCAAAGAGGCAATGTGTGAGTTCCCAGAAATGGGGTCACTAGGTTAAGAAGGATGGGGGCTGTCTTTGTAAGAATTTAGGAAGTTAGTTGGTTTAAGTTCATTGACCATCATTCTGATCTCACTGTTGTGTAGAGAGCAAGCAACTCACTGTCATTTTAGGTAGTAACAAGAGAGCTGACACAAATATCCCAAAAATCATTCCACAAAACAGTCTAAAAAGGAACAGTACCAAACCACACCACAACCAGGCAAGAACAAAAATGAAAAATATAGACCATTTCCCTGAAGACTAGGATTAATTTTTTTCAACAAAATACCTGCAAATGAAATTCAAGAACACAGAGAGGATCATGCACCACAATCAGGTTAGCGTCAACCCAGGGATGAAAAGTTGGTTCAATGTAACATAAATCAATAAATGCAATTAGAACATAGACTTGAAGAAAAAAATCATGTGATCATATCAAATAGAGAAAGGAAAGGTTTTTCACAAAGTTTAATATCTCTTCCCACAGCAGTGTGGTTAGATAGAAATTATTTATGCTCTTCTATTATGCTCGGCCAGGGATCCCTGAGCTTTGTAACTGTCCATCCCTCTGGAGGGGCAGTGAAGCCCTGATATATAAATACAAACAATTTTTCCTATGTGAATGAGTGTTTCTGCTTGTATATCTGTGCACCACAAGCATACAGTGCCTACAGAGGCCAGAGATGGCATCAGATCCTTGGAACTAGAGTTACAGATGTTTGTGAGCTACCAAATGGGTACTGGAACCAAACCTGGATCCTCTGGAAGAATGTTTTTAATCACTATGGCCAAAGCTCCATAAAGTCTGTTAAGTCTCCTGAGAGACTGTAGACATGGAAAAGTGGTATCAGGAACTAAAGCAGCCAAGAGCAGCTAGGAGTTTGCTTAGCCTATTGCTCTCCATGGTCAGTCCCCTGGGTGGTCTTTTTGATGGGCCTTCAAATGTACAATAGAAATCTTGGTTAGAAACCAGATAGCTTCTGGTAGGACCCAAATCTTATGGTTATGTTTGTTTTGTTTTGTTTGTTTGTTTGTTTGAGGACAGGGTCTCCCTATATAGTCCTGGCTGTCCTGAAACTCACTATGTAGACCAGGCTGGCCATGAACTGCCTGCCCCTGCTTCCTGAGTGCTGAGATCAAATGTGTGTGTCACAAGGAAAGCATAGGCTGTATCTGTATAAATGTTAAGGCTCAGCCCTGCCCCTAAGCTGCAGAACCCTGCTGCCTGCCTTTAGTTTGACTTTTGTAGCTAAAATGGAATTCACTGGAAGAGACCTATTACATTCTATGACTTCTCTAGGAATAACTATTCTATGCCCCTGCCCTGGTCTATGTCCTGACACCATGAAACTTCTTCCTTCCACAAGCTTGGTAGCCTCAGGTTGGGGACCATGGTGAATCTGTTAGAGATCTGGTTTAGTACTGTGGTAAAATCACTTGTCTCTACCTTCAACGTTAGGAGCTGGTAGGCTTGGGAAGATAAGCAGTTGAGGGGAAGTTGTACAGGTTGCTTTAAAACTTGTCATGCGATTTCCCTTTGTTCAAGTAAGGATAGGTGAAGGGCAGATGATGCTGGTCCAATGCCAAATGCTGTTTTAGGAATCCAGGGCCGATGTTATCTTAAGGACCCTATCTAATGACTCTTCTGGTCCCATTAAAGCCTTATAGAGGACCTTAGCTATAAGGTCAAGCTGAGTCACTCAGATTCTTCAAAACCATGCCATGCCCAGGAAGGCCCTTGGCTGCTGTGTAATGGCTGGCGTTCTCATAGTTAAGGTAAGACCCATAGGTAGGCATGGTGGCTCGCACCTGTGATCACACTGAAGCAAGAGGATTTAGGAAAATCTGGGCTACACAGTGAGACCCTGTTTCAACATATCAAAAAAAAAAATCTAGAAATGCTTGTTGTGCCCAAGGGTAGGTAGTATAAGCCCCAGAAGCTAGACCTTTTTATAGAAAGATCTGGGCTCTTGAGGGTGAAACATTCTAACCACACAAGGCCAGCTTTTGAAGATTTGGAGCAGTATTTTGAGTTGAAGTGGGCTTGCCTGGGCTATAGATTAATAAATAATCTATGTACAGAAAGAACTTGATCTCAGGAGGAAACATAAGAGTAATTGTGACCTACCTGAGGAAGTGGAGCATCCTGGAAGCCCTGGGGTGAGACGGCCCAGATAACCTAGTGACTTATTTGGGTGGAGGCTTCAGACTGGTGGCCTTGGGCACCTGATTTACAAGCTTAGCCAGACAGTATCTCTCAACGCTTAGGCTGAGAAAGGAAGCCTCTAGATGGAGCTCTAGTACCTACCAAGAGAGGCAAAGGCTAGGCAGCTGCTAGGGCTGTGGGCTGAGCCTGAGTGTCCCTTTTGTCTTCTTATTCATCCCTTTTGGCTCTCATCTTGATAATTAAACACCTTGAAAGCTACACTTAATAAAGTGAGGGAAAGAGTTTGGGAAATCCCTGCTCTAATCTTTGAAGCCTTTGTCTAATGCCTGGAAAGAACTCGTCTAGAAAATGTACAGCCCGACTTTCTCTACTCTCAGGGTCTAGACTAGTATATTTATGTATGGTTTTTTTTTTTTAAATAAGGACAGAATGAGAGAGAGCAGGGTCTTCAGAAAGCCCCTGTGCTGCTCATCGTAACTCATTATAGTCAACGGGATTAATAACAACCTTTTCAGTCCTAGGACACAGGTATTCACGTAGTCCCAATAGAATTCTCCCTCACTGTCTTGCCCGTCAATGCATCTGGCCAGGCTGGACCCTGAAAGGAAACTCACAAAACTGAACTCGGTGCACAACACTGAGGAGAGAGATAGGGAGATGCTCGTCCTGGAGAAGAGAAACCTGGTGATCTTTACGTTCCTCTCATTAAGGAGACTGGATGAGCAGGGGAGTAACAGGCATGCGGATGCCCAGTCCAGATGCTCTGCAGCGCCACCTATTGAGAAGCAGGAACGTTTAGCCGGGCAGGCGCAGACGCTGAACACAAGGAATCTGCTTTCTTCGGGAGAGGAAGGAGAATTTCTCATAATTCGTGGGGTCTCACTCTGCCACCACTGGTGCCTCACATTGAGAGAGGATCCCCAGAAAGAAGAGAATAGTTCCTGATGGCGATGGGTGGGGCAGGATGTCCTTTCCCACCGCCTTCAGGTCTCACCAACATGTTGCCCTGGCCAGAGATGTTCAGTTGCAAATGGAAGGTAAGAATTTCCACAATGAACCAAAGGCAAATGCTGTCACCTGTACCTTGATGGGTGACTGTGATCCGGAGTCACAGCCAGGGGCCTTTGGGTCTCACTGGAGATCAGACCCAGCTAGAGATCTTCAGTTATGCATGGTTCACTCAGCTGACCACAAGCCCCAGAATGAAGAGAGGCAAGAGAGTCCTCGTACAGGTCACCAAAATATCATACAAAACCAGGTCCCTCATAGGAGGGGAACTGGGCAGCTGAAGGACAAAAGGGATGAGTAAAAAGATGTCTGTGTATAGGTAGTAAAAGGAATTTATCCCTCAATGATGAACAGCTCTGTAGAAGTAAAAGCTAAGTAACCCCCCTCCCATCCCCAAAAAGAATTTACCAAGGATGCAAGTGCAGTGGGTTAGTCTGGTACTGCTATGCATCCAAATGCTAAATACTGTATCCTAAGACATGGCTCCAAGAAATAAAATAAAATAAAAATAAAGGAAGCCCAAAGAAGCAAATGGCATCCTAGGTCACACAGCTTTGAAACACAGAGATGCTTTGGTGTTAGTTTCCTGGTCACTGGACTCCGTCCCCTTCTCACCTATGTCCTGCCAGTGATTGGCTTTGGCATCCAGATGGTGGGTAAACTGAGGTAAGCAGCTGTTGGGGGTCAGTGCTTAGAGACACTGACAGGGGTGGATTCAGATACTTACAGGGGCTGCTGCCAAAGGCAGCCATCGATTAGAGAAGTTACTCAGCAGACTTCTCTGAGGGAACAAAGCTTATTTTACTGGGGCTGGCGCTCCCTGTGGCCAGCAGAAAAACCAGCTAGGAACTCTTTTAACTCCTTGGGGCCAGTGAGAAAGATAAGGAAAGAGAGAAAATTCACACACACACACACACAGTGCATGAAACAAAAGGCAGAGTCCAATAACTCCATACACACAAACATACATGCATACATCCATACACACATGGATACAGACATACACAGTCATATACATTCACACATAGAATGGTTAGAACAAAGCTCCAGTAAGTAGGCTCCAAGCATTTTACACATACATACATATATACACACAATTGTTGGACAGAGAAAGCTCCAACCCAGATCCAGACAAGGTTTACATATGTACATACATACACATGCTTGATGGGTGGAAGGACCAACGTTCCAGCCCCCGTTCACACAAACCGTACACGTACACACGTAACTGATGGACAGGAGAAGCAATGGTCTAGCCAACACACTTTATTCTTTCTTCCACAGCTTATATTTCCCAGCAAAATCTTTCCAGCAGTATAAAATTACAATGTGATTACATTTTAGTTTTCTTCTAGTGCATGGTTATGAAAAAACCGTGTGTTTCCCAATACCTTTACAAGAAATAACACTACATAGTACAGGTAAAGAAAACAAATTATTCCCCAGACCCACATACATTCATAACTAAGCAACTTGTTATAGATTAGCAAAGTGTAAGCAAAAAGAATAATCTTCTCCAATTTCTTTTACTGGCAGGCAGTAATTTGCAGTTACAAAGAAAGGAGTAATGATTTTATTATTTATCTTTAAAAGTGATCTTGAAAGAATCTTAAAAGAATCACAGATTTAAACTTTTATATAATCAGTCATATCTACCTTAAATCCTCAGAATGCACATTTACTCATCAGCAATTCTTAATAAATCATATCATGAAGCTGAGGGCAAAAAATGGGCATAAGAAATCAATCATCATTTGTCCAGCCTCAGTGAGAGTCACATCAGCCAGGGCTGCCGTTGTTCTTGTTCCCTGACCATAAAAGGTCCCCAGCTTAACTAATAAGACTGTGTCTTGTGTCTTTCTGAACTTCAGCTTTGCTCTCTAAGGTTTTTTTTTTTAACATCAGAGCCAGTAGTGAAAACAACCTAGCTTTACTCACAACTTTATTTTTCCAAATGCTTTCTAATGTGGTGGTCACTGCTGACAATCTATGTCTCTAAGTTCCTTCTGAGGGTGATGATTCAATCATAAATCTTCTCCAGCAGCAATGCCTGAAAGAGATCAAGCATTATTGTGAATAATGCCCAGTGAGAGACTGGAAGCCTCCTTGGAGTTTTCATACAATTCTTAGATTAAGAGGAAGTGAGGACAGCAAGCAGAGAAGAACTCCATAACAGCAATGAAGTCCTAAGGACACGTGGTCCTTTGCCCATGTGGCTGTGGTAACCCATGGGCCACATTCCATGAGTACTAAAGCTATTTATCGTTTCTCCTGCATGGCCCTCAGCAATGTCCCATTCCTGTCCCCAACTCCACTGGCATGGATTATTAGACTGTTTCTGTAAATGCCAACCCTTTCCAAGTGAAGCTGCCTCTGTTCACTCCCCCCACCGTGATATACAGATGTGACACACTTTAGCACAGGACTCCTCCCTTCTGGTCACAACTGACTGGACCCTGGGTCAAGAAGCTGCAGTTCCCAGCAGAGAGGCCCACACTGCTGCTGAGTGGCCCCCTCTCAACTTTGTCCCTTGATCTCATCCACTTTCAGCCCTTCTGATCTTTAGTAATTCAAGCTAATTTGTTTTTAATCTTCTTCTTCTTCTTCTTCTTCTTCTTCTTCTTCTTCTTCTTCTTCCTCTTCCTCTTCCTCTTCCTCTTCCTCCTCCTCCTCCTCCTCCTCCTCCTCTTCCTCCTCCTCCTTCTTCTTTGAGGTATTTACTTACTTGCTGGAGCTTTGAGACAGGGTCTCATGTAGTTCAGTTTATTATTCAGTTGAGGCTTCCCTTGAAGAACTCCTCCTGCTTCTGCCTCCCAAGTGGCAAGATTGTAGGCGAGCACCACCGTACTCCTGCCCACTTTTACTTTAGACAACTGAAAATGGTCAAATGAAGACAACCTCCTTGCTTTCTGGTCGTTATTCAGACCTACCAATGTGGTCAGGCTGGCTGGCTGAAGTTCACTGTGTAGCTCAGGGTGGTTTGAAAATGACAATCCCTCTGCCTCAGCTATCTGTGACTGTAAGAGTGAGCTGCCACACCTAGGGAAATACAGCCTATGAGACCCAGGTTGTTTCAATTCCTGTCTTGATTGGTATCTTCTGTTAGCTCAAGTGCCCCTCTTAGTGAGGGCAGTAGTCTCTCTCTATCCCTGTCTAGACCCCTCTTGGGTCCTTACTGGTATAAGCCTTAGACTCTGTGAGGTTTGAATACATTGCAGTGTTCACTGCACATAATAATTCTGTGTGATGATTCTCATCTCCATAAAGAAGCTGAGGAGGCACAAAGGGCAGAGACAGTGCTGGCTTTATCCTGAGCTATGTGGAGTCAAAACTTGTAACTCCCTCACTCCTGTTGTTGAACTGGAGTCAGACAATTGGGACTCAGACCTCAGCCCAGCGATCAGTCGATCAGTCGAGAGACTCTGAGAAGATCCATATCTCTTTCTGCGTCTCAGTGTGATAAATGGTTGGAGGTGTCAACCCTCCTCGAACTGACTGGGGAGCCTGGCAGGAAGTAACCAAGATTCTCCAGACTCTGGTATTTTCTTGGTTCATCAGTGAGTGAACAGCAAAGCAGAGGGGAAGAAACAAAGTGTGGTACATTTTTTTCCTGTCCTGATTCAGGGGAAGGATGGGAGAGGAAGAGAGGTCCAGATTCCAAGCAGTTGTCTGATGCAAAGGGCAGGCCAGCCTTACTCTGAGGTGTCCCTTGTTCCAGGAACAAATCATTGTGACAGAGTAGTGTTCTTTATTAAGGGAGTAGGGCCCAGGAATTTACTCAAAGGCCTCTAAAGATGATGATAATAAAAACCCAGATGGCACGGGGCTAGGACAGGAAAGAAATTAGGACTCCCATTTAAGTTTTAGGAACTGGGGTGCACATTCTATAGGGAGGGGTGATGAGGCATAGACAGTCACGTGATTTGCTTGAGGTCATACAAAGCTTTACATTTTGAACACAGGTTTCTTGATTCCCTAGCAATGTTCCCCTCCCCCACAGCCAATCTGCTGTACCCCATGAGTGAGCCACATGGCAGAAAGGCCCTAGAAGCCCCTGCTGCTCCAGAAGCGGCAGTAGGTTGGATTAAAGTCTTGATGACGCTAATAGGATCCATCTGCTGGGCTTCCTAATTTAATTGGGCTTTTTATTATTTGCACATTGACTACTCCACTGCCCGCGTTTACCTTGGGTGCTCGGGTAAAACGGTTCTGTGTTTGTGCGCGCTACAGTTTTGTGGAATCTGCGGACAGAATTCTACTATGAAAGGGATAAACGGCTAATTCCAAAGGTGTGTGTCAGCCTGGGAACCCTCCCCCCCCCCCCCCCGGCTTATAAATCAGCCCCATCCTCTTAAGCCCCTCTCGGATGTCAGGGCACATGAATTGGATTTCCGTAGGGAAGCTGCCTGCAGCCTCTCAGGTGTGGTGCTCAACGCTGATCACAGTTCTGGCAGCGAGTTTACGCTGGGCGGGGCAAGTCCGGTTGTACTGAGAACTGAGAAGGCGAGAAGGCGGGTGTTGAGGAAGGCCCACATGCCTGCTGAATACCATGTCAACTACCTCTGTCATCACATGTGTGTCCGGTTGCTCCCTCTTCCTGCTGAAGAAACGCTTCGGCAATGGTTCTAAAGTTATATAAAAAGGTTAAACACCATAGCTTGGGAGTCCACATAATTGGCTTTGAGCCTTAGCTCTCTGTTTATTGACTGTTGCTTTTGGGCCAATTATCTTGCCTTTCTGCTTCTCCACTGGTTATTAGAAAAGTATAAATAATCATACTGTGTAAATAATATGGCTACACATATTAAGTGATTGACAGGATTAAGTGGGATGATACTCGGTGACCGGTTAGAGCATCATGAAGACTCAGTGATTGACAGTGAGTGTGATTGTTACACACGGCTTGTCAAATATGATGTCATTGATTTTAAAAGGCACCGTTATGCCATGCACCATTAAATGAAGAAGACACACTGCCAACTAAGTCATGAATATTTCTGATTTCTTGCCACATACTTAAAAGAGGGTTCTTGTAGACTTGTCAGGCAATGTTTTAGAATATGTCAAATACAGATAAATATAAATTGCATCATGGGGGAAACGGAAACGAAATGAATGCATTGCAGAAGGGCTCAGCACCTGTGTTAGCTGTGACAAAATGCTTGAGCAAATCAACTTAAAAAAGAAAAGAGTGACCTTTCTTAAAAAAGAAAAAGACCTTTCATGTCTACACCATAACACCTCCGCTCCTGGATTCTGAGGTTTCAGCACTGTGGTCACATGGCTCTATTGTTTCTGGCCCATTGTTGAGGTCAAACATCATAAGAAGGGCTTGGGGGAAGAAGGCTGCTTACTTTATGACAGTTATCATAGTTCTGATTATGACATCAACGTCTACGGCACCTATAATAGGCTCACATGTTTAATATTTGATTGACAACTGGTACTCTCGTGGACGGTTGTGAACTTTCCGGTTATGGAGACTCATTGGAAGAAGTATATCCCTAGGAGTTGGCCTCTATGCCTTACAGCCTGGCTCCTACTCAATGCAAGAGTCAATTTTCTCCGTTCACCACGTGGGACCTGGAGATGTCATCAGGCTTGGGAGTACATGCCATGACCTGATGGCTGGACTGTATCCTTTCAGAAACCACAAGCCAAAAAATAAACTCTTCCTCCCTTAAGATGTTCTTCTCAGAGCAACAAGAGAAACAACTAGTACAGTGCCAAGCAGAAAAGAGGGGCAGGGATCCAACATACTTCAGACACCTGCTCACCAGTGTTGGCTTCTCTCCTAGGTCTCAGCTCTTCTACTTCTTAGCAAGGCCACTGGATTATAAAGCCATTAACAGTGGCTTTTATGAGCCAGTCACCCCAAAGGGAGACCAAGGCTCTACAGCAGCCTTTGGGGAGACCTTTCATGTCTACACCATAGCCCCCCACCCCCAATCGCTGTTTTGCTAACAACCATTTTCTACATAACACTTTCCTCTAAGCTATCAACAAACTAAGTGATGACCTCTCTCTCAGTCTAAATCTTTCTGTCTCTGTCTCTCTGTCTCTCCCCCCACACACTCCTATTTCTCAGAAAAGGGTCTTCCCAGGCCATGGTGGCTTATACCTATAATTCTGGCGTTTGAGAGAATGAGGCAAAAGGATAAAAGATCAAGGCCAGACTACATAGTAAAACCTATTTTCCAAAACCAATCAGCAGACAGACACACTAAGATCCTCCCTGCTGTCTCCAGTCTCTTCCCATTGGTCACGGTCAGATGACAGCACCACCCATTTACCAGATGCATCCTGAGCTCAGAGCCACCCAAATGTGAGGCAGAGTGCACCTAGAGTCCACGGAGCTCTCGGAGTCTGTGTTTCTGCCCGTCCAGAGCATGCTGTGGAAGTGTGTCTTGAAGATGTCCAGCCCTTAATAACTAAAGCTTTGAATCATGTTAAGGCAGGATGAAGCAGTCACAGATGGATGGGGATCGGGGCTTCCGTTAAAGTGCAGAATGGTTCCTGCTCTGTTACTCAGCACTGCGAATCAAATTCATGAGACTCCCCATCTCAAAAAAGGAATTAGAGTGTTTGCTATTCTTATTCTCTGTCAGCTCCTCCCTCCCCTCCCACGCCTCCTGTGCTGGCATGGCATTCTGTAAGTACCGGTCAGTAGCACGTGGTGATTTGGCGATACTGACCTCTGGGGCCAAAAGACTCTTATAGTGGGAAGTCCTGCGCAGTGGAGGATGTGAAGCAGCACCCTTGATGAGTATTACCCAAGTGTAACAACCAAGCACGTCCTAGACTCTGTGGGAGGTCTACTGAAGCTAGAGGAATTGTTCTGATCGAAAAGAATCTTTTTACACCTGGCAGCTTCAGGCAGCTCTACAGGGAAGCAGATCACATCTTGGCTTGCTGGAACTGGGTTCAAGTCCAGAAATAACAGCAAGAATACAGGATGTGGCAGGTAATAGGTCAACTGCAGGGGAACTTCAGGCTTTCAGGGCATCGGCTGCTGTACTAGAGGCTGAGGCAGAGTGAATGGTCACGTGTTCACGATACAAGTGGACGGAGAGGCCTGGTGACATATCAGATGGCCTTATGGGAAATGACATCACCTTTGTTCTTTAGACTCATCCTGCTTCCATTTCCCACCTCAGGGATAATCACTACCAAGGGTACAGTATAGTTCTTTCATTCTGTCCTTATGTTTTGTCTTTAAACATCATGGATATAGACACATATGGAAAACACACAGAATTAAGTTTCCTACTTGGAAATTTATAAAAGCAGAGTTTGTGGGTATAACTTGGTTGGCTGAGTGCTCACCTAGCGTGGATGGAGCCCTAGGCTTGCTCCTTAGCCTCAAATAAATTAAACAAGCAAGCAAAAAAAGGTGTGGCAGTACATGCTTATAATCCTACACCTGAGAAACTGAGGCAGGAGGACCAGAAGTTTAAAGTCATCTTCAAATATGTAGCGAGTCAGAGACCAGCCTGGTCTAAATATACATACATACATACATATATACATAAATACATACACTGTATATATGTATATATGTATGATTTTAATTTGATACCATATAACTATGTATATACACACACACACACACACACACACACACACACACACACACACACACACATACTGTACTACTGGGAATTGAACCTTGGGTCTTATGCATGCTAGGCAAGCACTCTATCACAGACCACCAAACTCTAACCATCAGACTAGGCTTTTAATAGTACATTAAAAGTTTTTCTACATTTATCTATTAAGTATGTGTATATGTGTTACACACACATGCCTGCATTTCACAGTGCAGAGATGATACTACAGTGTACATGGTTGTTAGCATTTTGTCTGAGCTCCACCCCAGTCTCCTGGCAACAGTCAGGTAGGCCTGACTCACTATAAAAGGGGCTGCTCGCCCCCATGCTCTCTCTTGCTCTTGCCTTCTTGCTCCTGCTTTGTCCTATCACCCCTTCCCCTTCCCTCCCCATTCCCCTCCCCCGTCTCTCCATGTGCTCATAGCTGGCCTCTACTTCTCTACTCTTCTCTCTCTCTCTCTCTCTCTCTCTCTCTCTCTCTCTCTCTCTCTGCCTTTCTCTG
>NW_021605476.1:39392-68905 GCF_004785775.1 Grammomys surdaster
GGAGGCACCCCCTTCCCACATACTTTACCACACATCCATGAAAACATATTTCTTATCTTGTTATAAACACGACAAATGTAGATGCACAGGACAGCTTCACAGGTGGTTCTGGCCATCCTTCAGGCCATCAGGCTTGTGATGCAAGGACCTTTTTTACCTGCTGAGCAACCTTGTAGCCCTCAGCAGTATATTTCGACATCTATCTATAATGGCACACACAGCTCTTTGGGTTTTGCTCTTGGAGTCTGAACACAGCCTTCATGCTTGGTGAGTACAAGTCCACCTCAGGCCACATAGATTTAACTCATTGTGATGATAATATGTTTTGCTTTGCCATTTTCCTATTGGATCCCCAAGTCATTTCTAGGTTTTCACAGTTACTAACACCCTGCAGTGATGATGGAATTTCAGGCTTACAGAAAATACAACTGAAATGCAGTGTTCTGCCAACTATAGTGGCTTCTGCCTGAAATCTCAGCACTTGGGAGACGGACACAGGATGATTGCCAGTTCATGACCAACCAGCTTAGGCTACAGTTTAAGACCCTGTCTCAAAAAAAGAAAAAAAAGTTCCATTTCATCAGACACTTCTAGATTGTTCTCTGTTGTGTCTGTATCGGTTCACCCATTTATCCTCTTACCGGCAACACACAAACGTCAGCTGCTGGATTTTCCCACACAATTAGCAATGTTATTATTCTTTGAAATATTTGCCTGCCGGGGGAACGTATACACTTGGGAGTAGGTCAAGCATGTGTGAATAAACACTGTCAGTCATGTATGCCTTGGAGGGAAAGGCTTGAGCCAGTGGCCTGTGAGAACAGACAGGTCTGACCACAGGCATCACCCCTAAGTTGAAAGGTTGATGACTTGCTTAAGAATGTCCCCTGGCGATGCACTGCAGCCTGTGAGACAGCAATCTCTCCTCTTAAAACACAGCAGTCATGACATTCGCTGCTGTGATGGAACCACTTCCCTCACACTTCCGTGTGGTCTGTGCTCAACAGCTCTTTCCACTCAGCTCCGCACATGACCCTTCCCCAGTGTCTGCTGGGGAACTGGTGGTCTAGGTGGATGGTGGTCCGAGCCTGGGTAGTATGGCTGGGACTACCTCAGGAGGTGAGCTCTGCAGGTTCTAACCCCTACATTGTGGGAACACCCCCTGGTCTGTCTTTTGAGCCTTTCTAAGCTGACTTGTTCCCCCACAGCCATCCCTTACTTCTGGTCCAGAGTCACAAGTTTCACAGCATTAGTAAACACACCAGTGTGTAAGAGAATCCCTCCCCGCCCCTCCAGAGTTTCTGGGGGCTTATGTGAGTCACTCATCCAGACTTGAGGCATTTGGAAGCCTTTTTTTTAGTTGCTGTTGCTGTGACCAGGGTGTCTTTGGGCTCACAGTTGAAAGAGGGATACAGCCCATCATGGCTGAGAAGGCATTTGGACTCCAGGCATAAAGGAACAGCTCACATCGAACCTTTCTTTCTTTCTTTCTTTCTTTCTTTCTTTCTTTCTTTCTTTCTTTCTTTCTTTTTTTTTGTTTTTTTTTTTCGAGACAGGGTTTCTCTGTGTAGCCCTGGCTGTCCTGGAACTCACTCTGTAGACCAGGCTAGCCTCGAACTCTAGAACTCAGAGATCCACCTGCCTCTGCTTCCCAAGTGCTGGGATTAAAGGCGTGCGCCACCACCGCTCAGCTGAACCTTTCTTAAAAGCAGAGAGTAAACAGGACCAGGATGTGGGGCTGGGCTGTCATACCTGAAGAACTGCTCTTCAGTGACCACTTTCTCCAGCAAGGCTCTGCCTTCTGGAGACTGCATAACTTTTCAAAACAGTACCAGGATCTGGGGACCAAGTGTTCACACCTATGAACCTGTGGGTCTCATTTCATGGTCAAATAAAGAAAGCATAACTGAAAAGGTCAGCTGCTCCAGTAAGTCGGAAGAAAAGCGGCTTTGAGGAGGGCCTTCCAGCCGCCACTTGACCCGCTGAGGAACTTCTGGACATCTCCATTTCTTTCCATCCTTCAGTTTACTCATCTATAAAACCATAGTATTTGGTTTGATGGACACTTTTAAAGTAATACTCCACAAACTCTCAGAATAACCCATGGGGGGAAAAACACCCCACTGTGTACTTCATAGGAAGACACCGAATGTGGCAAATATTGGATAAAGTGACAAAAAACTGGATAAAGGCAACTTTGAAAACTTCTGAGGCAGGCTGGGGGGTTGGCTTAGTCTATAGATGTGTAGGTTTAGGTCTGTAGCCCCAGCATCCACAGAAAATCCGTGTGCAACAGTGCTGGTAACTCCAGTGCTAGAGGTTGAGGAGGTGCAGACAGGAGATCACTGGAGCTCATTGGCTAGTCAGTCTGCCAGTCTAGCTGAATTCAGCGAGAGACCCTGTCTCAAAAATAACATGAAGAGTATTTGATGTGGACCTCAGGGTGTGGAACTCAGTAAAAAAGTACTTACCTAGCATGACTGAAATCCTGGGTTTTACACATGCGTGCAGTCACACACACACACACACACACACACACACACACACACGGGGTGGGGGAGGGTAGGACTTACATTCTTGTATCAAAAGCTTCAAATGGTACTGAACACAGCGGTTCAACCCCACACTGTAAGCAACAAAGGCGCAGGCACGGGAGAGCCCAAACTCTGCAGTAACTCAGGTTCACAGGATGTCTGGACTCTTTAACCTCATCTTTTTAGCTAGCTGACTTTTGAAAAGCGAGTTAGCTCTCCACAGTCTCAGTTTCTCCATAATGTAGACTGATAAATTCATATTGGCATCTAATAAGTAATCTACTTGTTAAATATCTATAGTAGTGAGACCTACCTCACAGACTTGTTGAAAGAGTTAAATGGAAAAAAAAAAGAAAGAAAGAAAAGAAAATGACACACAAGGTGTTTAGCCAGAGCCTCGCAGGGAGAAAGCCAGCACTTCATTTTCTCAGCAGTTCTGATGAAATGGAATAGGACATCCAGTTGAAAGAATCGCCTATCAGGAGGGTAAAGCCATTCTTAGCCCGTCTTTGGGCTCCCGAGGGCAGTCTCCTGTCATCCATTGGGGAATTAATCATTCCTTTCCCTGGACAGAAGGACCCAAATCATGCTGGACAGATGTGAGGAGAGGTCACAGGTCCACAGCTTCTGTCTCCTGTCTCAGCAGTTTTGTCTTCCCAGGAGGCTCTCTGCAGGTTTTCTGTGCCTGCCACCACCGCCAGTCACTTCCTAAATCATGCCGTATCTCAGAGCGCTAGGAGCCCGCCTGCCTCTCAGGCTGTCTCCTGTGGAATATGAATGGCGCCTGTCAGGCTGTTTGTCTTTTTGCCTTTACTATCTGCTGTCTGCACACCATCTAGGTCGAGCATGCTGCAGGCTCGCTGAGACCGTTATTTTTCTTGGTGACATTTTCTGGGAGCAGTCTGGACTCGTGCAAGGCTGAGGAAAGCTCTTGCCTGTGTCTGGAGCTGTGTGGCCCACTTTTTCCTAGTGTCTGCATCTATTTGTCATTGGCCCTAGAGGGGGGCAGTCCTATCCCCACTCAAACCAAAGAGTGCTAGGGCATGAGAGCTCAGGCATACCCCTTGTCAAACTGTAAGATAGACCAAGCCCTCTAAGTCTTAGTGAACTTCAGACAGCAGTGGGGCGAAACCCAAAATTCTTAATACACTTTCAGGTAATCTGATAGTTGGCCTTAGGTCTAAATCATGGCTTAATGTGTGCACATGTACGTGCTTATGTGCATGTTTCTATGGATGCCATGTTTGCACATGTGTGTGGAGGCCAGAGAACAGCTTTGGATGTCACTGCTCAGGAAGTGCCCTGCATCTGATTGTCTTAGACAGGATCTCTCGTTGTTCTGAAGTTCTTCCTAATAGGCTAGGCTGGTGGGGGATCCTCCTGTCTCTGTCGTCCCAGAACTGAGATTACAACTATACACCATGATTCCCACCTACCCCCCTTACATAGTTACTGAGGCTCAAACTCATTTTCTCATGTTTGCATGGTGTGTATTTTATAGACTGAACTATCTCCCCAGCCCTGATAACCTGCATTTCTGTGTATATGTGTATTGTGTGTATATTGTGTGTACATGAACATTTATGTGAGCAAATGCAAGCCTGTGCATCTCATGGCATGTGTGTGGAGGTTAGAGGAAGATCTTGGGTATCTGCCCTCAGCTTCCACTTGGTTTAAGATCAGGGTCAGGGTGGCAAGATGGCTTAGAAGGAAAAGACTCTTGCCACACAAACCTGACAACCTGAGTTCAGTCCCCAGACCCCCATGGTGGAAGGAGAGAACCAACTCCTGAAAGTTGTCTTCTGACCTTTCACATGTGTGTAGCAACACATATGTGCCTGCACTTACACATACCATTTATAACACACACACACACACACACACACACACTGCTATGTATTGCAGGCTAGTTGACCAACAAGACCAGAGACTCTCCTATCTCCGGGCCTATCCCACCACAGGAGCCATTATAGATCTGTGGGGTAGGTTTTCGGGATGCAAACTCCGGCTTGCGCTTGCACGTTAAGATCTACCCACTGAGTTACCTCCTAGCTCTGCTCACTTGACTTTCTAAAAGTTCACTGGTGACAGCAGACCTATTGATCCAGAAACGACCCTGAACCAACCTATTGCAGTTTCCCAACTTCCCATCATATTTATTTAGCTATTGAACGATTATTGAGTCAGTTCTGCTCCTTTTCCTTGTGCCCTCCAGCCTAACGCACTGGTACAATTCGGTGCTGTTGGGGGCCTTTACCCTGCCCTTCCCATAGCTGACAGCACCTTGGCTGATGAGCCCTGTGCATTCTTTATGCAATGAGTCTGAGCTACTCACCTTGTCTCATCCCGAGAACCTCCTTACCTTCAGGCCTTTGGACCTGAGGCTAGCACTTCCAGCCTGGTCTACGTATCTCATCTGCAGCCCCATACTATTTAACCTGGCTACTCTCTGTCAGTATTCTTACCATCCTAAACTCTACCCTAAGAGCCTTTCTTTTCTTTGCCTGGCTTCTCTGAGGACAACAGGCAGCAACCAGGGGTGAGGCCTGGGAGGCCATGCCCAGGGGAAGCAGGAATCTGAGAGTTAATGAAATCAACATGGACACCAGGCCCCGGAAGTCAGGCGCCTGCCCTCTCCTGTCCCCTCCAACCAGAGCCCCATAGAGGCTGGAATGAGTTAGCTTGACCTTCTGGGTTAATGCAATTAATGGGAAGGTTGTGTAAGGCTTTGTTTAGCAGGACCGGTTTCCAGCCTAGCCTAAGGCTAAACAGGACTCTGGCAGCTTCCACCAGCCAGCCAGACTGCTCCCTTGAGCCTCATGCTGGCCAGTGTTCCCTAGAGGCCTGGATATGTATGTTGTTTTTTATTTCCCTGGGTCTCTCTGTCTTCTCTGAGGGACCTATGGACTTAGCAATTAACTTGGAGATGCTGGATTTGTTGGGGTTTGCCTAGAAACTGGGTTTTGTTGGGGGGAGGGTAACTTGGAAACCAATGTTAGGTACCAGCCTGCTAGTTTACCTGAGTTCAAGTTCTCTAAGATGGAGTCTGAACTTAAAAGATTTGGTCTCTCACCACATAGTGCCAGAGTTATTCGACTATGTCTGGCCATGTCTAGTTTTTTGTTTTTGTTTTGTTTTGTTTTAATGTGGGCACTGGGGATTTGAACTCATATTCTCACACAAACCTCAAGCTCTTTTATCCACTGAGTACCTCCCCAGCCTCCTCATAGCTTTTCAAGAGATTCATATGGGACATCAACCCCTGTACTAACTGTTTCAGGCTATCTTCCTTAGACACAGGGCATAGGGAGGGCAAAGGTTTGGTATCAGATTGCTTCTCTCACTTACTCTCTGTCCTTAAGCAAGTGACTTTACCTATCTGGGTCACAGTTGCCTTTCCTGTAACATAAGAAATACACTCCTTACTACTTCATAGGGATAGTATGGTGGAAGAAATTGAATAGGAATAGCCCCCATAGACTCATGTGTTTGAATGCTTGGCCCATAGGGCATGGCACTATTAGGAGGTGTGGCCTTGTTGGAGTAGGCGTGGCCTTGCTGGAGGAAGTGTGTCACTGTAGGTGCGGGCTTTGAGGTCTCCTACGCTCAAGCTACCCCCAGTGTGGCTCACTAAAGCAGGGGCACGCGACAGGATGTGGAGAAGTACTCAGCAAAAGTACTCTACTGAGTTGTGCACAGGGTGTCATATACACTGGTATACAGGGACCCTGTGGTCATTCAACCAAGACTCAGTACCCACCAAGGTCATCAGATGGCTCAGCTATTCAGACAAGAACTGAGTAGGCAGAATTCTAGGTGACTTGACTCCTCCCTGGCTCTAACTTGACTGAGAATGGCAGGAGTTAGTAACACTACCACGGATAGGGAACCTGAGAACCAGGTCTGGCTGAAGCCCTCTAACCCTTGAGACCCCAGTCAGCTTACCTACTCTCTGTCTTAGTGCAGAGGGAAGCCCCATCTTTGTGTGAGCATGTGGGGTTGCTATGGTAAGCTCTGAGCCTCCCTGAATCCTTGCCTCTCCCCAATATCCAAACCCAAGACTCAGTCCCAGTAGGGCCCTCCTTCAGCACTTCTCTCAGTGAGAATCTCTAAGCCTTGAGCTGGTGTGATGTCCTCTGTGCCTGGTGGTGCCACACAAGAAAGCAGCAGAAAGCTGTAGGGCTTGGCCGTGGTCACTCCCCAGCAGGCTTGGACTCACTTTCCCTGACTATGTCAACTCCTTATGTGAAATCCAAACTAAATGCCCCATTGCTGCTCTTCCCTGCAGTATGCTCCGTGCCAGGGCTCATCACCTCCCGAGGCCTCAACCTCTCTGGGCTCTGGGTGGAGCATCTGGATTCAGTAGAATCCTCTCATGTGGTAGGGAACATGACAGAAAGATGGCTCACTTGGGAAGATCTATTTTGCAACTGTTAATTAGGAATGGGTTTGACACCCCATTCTCCTTTCCTGCTGTTTTTTCTTCCAGTTTGGCAAGCCAGTACCTCCTGTGAACCCAGGAGGTTGTGAGCTGTCAACTTCTGTAATAGGCCTGCCCTTAGAGACCTTGACAGAGGGTGGTGATGTTCTGTCCTGTGCTCTCCCTGAGACTGGGTCATACTCTGTAGATCAGGTTGGCTTCAAACTCCTGATCTTCCATCTTCTAAAACTGGAGTACTGAGGTTACAGACACAAGGGCCAAGCCCTAGCTTGGTTCTCAACATACATGTTTTCTAACATAGAAACAACCATATATGAAACATGCTCTGTCCAGAGCTTTGTTGGGGCAGGAATTATGTGAGCTGTGGCTCACAGGAAGGACAGCTCTTGACCCAGAGTACCAACAAAGGTTTCCTGGAGACGTCTAGAAGCCATCCTGGGAAGGGTGAAAGGGTCCCACAGTGAAAGGATAGAAAAGGCTTGTGGGTGCTGGCATCATGGGGAACCCATGGCAAAATTGATGACCTGAACTTCTATCCACAGAAGTCAGACGATGGAAAGAGAGAATTGACTTCTGAAAGTTGCCCTCTGACCTCCACATGTGAGCCATGACACACACACTCGCACGCACACACTCACACACTCACATACACACACACAATCAATCAATCAACAAATGTGAAGAAAGAACCAGGAGTTGGATGTGGAAGTACTCATTTGTAATCTCAGCACTTGGGAAGCTGAGGTAGGAGGACTGCCTTGAGATTAAAGCAATGTGCTAAGTTTAACTGTATCTCAAAGCAAAACCAAAAAAAAAATAAACAAACAAAAAGAGATTGCCTTCTTCTACTGAATAGCTGCGTGTTCTTGACGAAGGCATCTAACCTTTCTGTGCTTTAGTGCTTTATGGATATAGTGGGAAGGAGACAGAAAGCTTCTGGGAAATCCTTTC
Source organism: Grammomys surdaster (assembly GCF_004785775.1). NCBI lineage: Eukaryota > Metazoa > Chordata > Mammalia > Rodentia > Muridae > Grammomys > Grammomys surdaster. The sequence goes on from NW_021605476.1 coordinate 47,319, forward strand.
CCATCTCTTCTTCCCTTCCTTTCTTTCATGACCAATGGACAGAATCAAATCCTTCCACAAGAGGAAGACAATAAACGGTAGACGGAATGAATAGTCATAAATGCTTTTGAGAAGAATATGGTGAGGAAGAAAAGAAAGAATGAGGCGGGGGTGGGAAAACGATCTAAGGTAGTTTGGTCAAGGAAGGCCTCACTGGTCAGATGGCGATTGATCAACTTGAAGCTACGTGGCTATCTAGTAGGAGAAATAGTCTCTGAGCCTAAGGAATAGCGTGTGCAAAGGCTCTGGGGTGATTACAAGCTTCTAAGGTCCAGCAAGAAGGCAGTATGGCTAGAATAACGTAGATCTCCACGAAAACTGCTTCCAAAGATTTAATCTAACTACATTCTGTCAAGGAAATCCCAGTGTGTAATCAGAGGTAACAGGAACCATTTTTACTCCCGCCGTTAGCAGCTGGCAGAGTGTCTGAGGTGACGAGCGCACCTGGAAGCCATGCTGGACTGGGACAATTGGCTGTGACACAGTGACTGCAAGGACTCCCAGCAGCTTCTCCTTTGACACACAGGCCTTACAGTTCAGTCTGAGCTCAGAGGGTGTGGCGTGGAGCTGGCCCCACACAGCAGTCACAGGCTTCTGGCACTAACACTGCCACCAGCCATGTGTAGAGTCCTCGGTAAGGGTGTAATTCAGTACTTGACAAAGCAGCTGACATCTTAGTTTCGACCTCTAACAATCCATCTGCCCTGGCTTTTCCCTGAGTCTACCAGCCCAAAGATTATCCCCTTACAACTTGTGGGGAAGGATGACACAGCAGAGCCCCTGGAGTCTTGGGTGTACCAGTTGGGGGGTGAGGGTGAGTGGGCGTGGGCTCTCAGTTCCTCAGAGGGAAAAGATCATGGCTGAGAGGTAGGAAATGAGGCTGGGAGCTATGGGCTCCAGGCCAGTGGCAGGAACTTATCCACTCCTTATCCATGCTCCTTTGGTACAGCTTGATAGTGCCACCTTTGGGTCCTATGCGATCAAGAATGGCATGGTGTGGTGGCCCCTGTGTCCTGGGGTCTCAGAAAGATAAGCCACTGGTTTGGGAAAGAGACCTGTGTCACTAGGCAGAGGAGAGAGTCTTTATGGTATATAACATTGTGTATGTGTGTGTGTGTGTGTGTGAGAGTGTGTATGTGAGAGCATGTTTGTGTGTAAATGCGTATGTGATGTTTGTGTGTGTGTCATTGTGCATGTGTCTGAGTGTGTGTGTCTGTGTGTGTGTGTTGGCCAGTGGAGGACATCAGGTATCTTTCTCTATCACTGTCCACTTTATTCCCTTGAGACTGGGTCTGTCACTGAACCCAGAACTGCCAGATTAGCTGAGCTGGCAGCCAGCAAGTTCCAGATATCTCTCTGGCTTTGCCCCTTGCAGTGCTGGGGCCACAGGCATGTGCAGCCACATCCTGGCTTTTTAGGGGATTTTTGCTGGGGATTCAGGTCCTTATACTTGCATAGTAAGTGCACTTACTTACTGGGCCATCTCCTAGGTTTCGTGAGAAGCAAGGCTTAGTAAGAAATCATTCCATGCCCATTTTCTTCACAACTCTCTCTGGAGTTCAGCACAATCCAGGGGAAAAAGACACCAAACTGACCAAGATTGAATTCCTCCCACATTCTAGAATGGGGTTCCCCGGTGAAACTGAGCCCATTCAGGACTATTGATGGGTGTGTGGACTTAGATTCTCCCCACAGGGTGATTGCTCAATGCTAAAGTATTATTGCCATTGTTCCCTCTTTAGTCACTACTGTGAGGTCACCAAACTGCCACACCCAGACAGAACAAAGATGTACAGGAATGGGCTGAAAGGGGGGTTCTTCCTCCCTTAGCCTGAGGCTGGATACTCCCCTCTGACCTCTCCAAGGCTCCTTGGATTGGCTGCTGATCAATCACCCCACTCCTCCATCCTGCTAGGCCTGCCGGTCTAGCCTCATCTGGAAAGAATAAAAGCAGAAAAGACAAGACCACGGTCCCCCTAATGCAAACCACTTGTGCAGTCAGAAGGAAATGGATGTGATTCACAGAGATGCGGCAGGAAAAAGGCAGATTGGGTTCATTGTCCCCTGAGCACCCTGAACCTTCCTGGAAGCTGGTTCTCGCTCGCTCTCGATTCCTTGCAGCTGGGCTGTGCATACATTGAGAGGTCGGTGGTTTGTAGAAATTCCAGCTGGATAAGTTTGACACTGCCTTAATTTCTTATAGGCCATGGCCCAAGATGCAATAATAGACCCGACACACCCATGAATATTGACAAGAAACTCAATAGTTATCCCATTGGGGTGAATCATAAGCTCCTGGCTGGAAGTGTATATAATTGGCTTGGCCTTTATCGTCCAGCACACAGTTTTAGCTCCACCCCTTTCCAGACTCTCTTCTCACCACAAGCCCTGAGTCCATCTAGACTGACCCCCTTTCTAACTCTATGGCTGCCGAACACTCTTGCCACAGAGCCTCTGCACGTGCTATTTCTGGAGTCTGGACTATTGCCCCTCTTCTGTCTGCCTACTGAACACCATTACTTCTGGGCATTCAGCTCAAGCATGCCCTGTTCAGGTCCTCTGCTGCAGATTCTCACTACATTCTGTTGTTGACCCTGCCATTGTCACTGTGTTCTCTCATGTGACTCACTGACAAGTGTCTGTCTTCCTGTTCACACAATCCGATCAGTGAGGGCAGGAACTATGTCAACATATGACTGGTATCTCGTAAATATGGAAGGGTTACATCAACATGTATTGAACACCAGGTACACACACACACACACACACACAGAGAGAGAGAGAGAGAGAGAGAGAGAGAGAGAGAGAGAGAGAGAGAGAGAGAGAGAGATCATCTCTCTTATTACATAAAAGTAAACTGAGACCCAAAGTGGCTCGGAGACTGAGCTCAGGGTGGTAGTGGCCAGAGGGAGATTTTGACTTCAGCTCCTCCAAGTCTCATATCTCAGTGTTCTTTCCGTCTGAATTACAGCTGTGGATCCACTGTGGTTGGCTTTGTGCTGACTCAGTGTGAGAGCCAGGGTCATCACTGTTTGTCAGCTAGGGCAGAGGCTTGTGAATTAGAGCCCATGCCCCGGGTCAGTCCCAGTGTCTGCTCCTTGCTGCTTCACCTGGAGCCAGCAGCTACCCACCTGACAGCAAGCTGCTCTAATCCTTGGGGCTAGTCCCACCCTGCAGGGCCATGAACGGAAGAGTGAGGCTTGCCTGGGCTTGCCCCCATTGGTTATGGTTATGCCCCTGCCTCTCCGTTATGTGCTCTCTAAAGCCAGCCACATGCACAGCAACTGTGCTTTGGGAAATCGCCCCCAGGTCCTGGTTCACAGAATTGCTGGAGAAATGACAGCTCTGGGTCCACATGAAAGGCATTCTTGGAGAATGTCTTTCCTGCCGCCCTACTTCCCCAGCTGGAGAACTTTTTGCTGAGTTGTTGCAGCAATTGCAGGGCCTCGGATCAGTTTAAGAGGAGGGAGCTGGGCTGCATTTCTTGATTGCTCCAATCTGTGAAGAACTGACTTAGTTTGGCAGTTTCCCTGCTCCCATCCCCCCACATGCAGAACGACTCTGCTGTGACTGTTGCTCACCCAGCTTCTGACCATGGAGTAAATGTATGTGGAAAAGGAAATGGAAATCCGCTTTAGACTGAGCACCTCCTGCACACCTGATGCCCTTGCACCTGTGTGTTACTATGGCGTGCCATTTTGCCTGTTTTTTTTTTTTTTATTTTTTAATTTTTGGCAGAGAGGGGAGATTGAGACAGAGTCTTCTGAAGCCCAAGCTGGCCTCGAACTATGGAGCTGAAGATGATCCTCTTGCCTCCACTTTCCAAATGCTGGGATCACTATGTGCCAGCATGCTGGGTTTATACAGTCCTGGGAATCAAACCCAGGACTTTCTGCCTGCTAGGCAAGCACTCTACTAACTGAACTACACTCTCACTTTTGAGTTTTGCCTTTTCTGAGACACTGGCCCACGACAGGGATAGCCACACATCATCTTAGGGAACAGTAGTTCTGACAAGCCCCCCGCTCTGTGGAGCAGCATTAGCCTCTCCATAGCCACGTAGGGCTGTAGAGCCAACGTGTGGCCAATGCCAGAAATGAATAGCATTTGCAGTTTCCCTGGATTTCAGTTACACAGTTACATACTCTTGGTGGCTACCATACTTGACAATGTGTTTCTAGCCTCCTGGTATTCTGAGTGTGGTCCACGAGCAGCCAGCTTCAGCCAGCTGCTTGCTAGGACGATGCTTCAGCCCAGGCCCATGGAATCAGACCATTTTAACAAGATCCCCAGGTGATCTTCTGGTATGCTCACATAGCAGTTCCCGGAGCAAAGCCAGGAACAATGCTGTGGGGAATTTTAAAGCAAGAAGAGAAGAAAAGAGAGGCCAGTGGACATGAAGAACATTCCCAGCCTCCACCCATTTAACACAGAAGTCTCTTCCTGCTCACGGAGGGTTTTAACACTGCCCTTGACTTTGACTGCAGGGTTTTCCTCTCCAGCCTACAGAACAGAGAAGCACCTAGCACAGTGAGGACTAGCCACACCACCTTTACCACAGTACACACACACACACCCGCCACTAAGGGCTCTGTGAATGCAGAGCTGCTGTCACAGCCATGTCCATAGGCCAGGGCTCAGATAGCCACCATTCCAAGACCACACTGCAGGCATTCCATAAGCCAGGGCAACCTTCCAGAATTTCATTTTCAGATACATGTTAGTGTCTGGTATAATGAGACACATGCTACACGGTGATGAAACACAATGTTCAGACTGAATAATAAAATGTTTTATGGACAGGCAAATTTTATGTCTCCCTGTAGGGAGATAAGTTATTGTGGCAAGCTCTCCTACAGTGGGGGATTGGCAGGTGGTGAATGAATTCACCCTAGTCAGGCCAGAGAAGAAAAAGCTGAGTTTATTTTATACACTGTAACAATGTGGGGGCCAAGGCAGGGATAAAGGTACAGAAGTGGATGGGCTATGGTGGCTTTTCCTGAAGTTCCTGACATGAAACAGGGTGGCTTTTCTTGAGGTTCCTGACATGGAACTCCCACTGTGCAAATGCAGTCCTTATTAACTGATGTTGGGGTCTTGGGTGTCAGGGTGACAATTCTGATACTTGGTCATGTTTAATTTTGAGTGGTTATGTTCTGTCATGCTATTCCTCCAGTGTGGTTTGGCTAAACATGTGTTGTTGTGTTTTGCAGTGTTATCAGTGATGCTTCCAGGACAAGATTTGTACTGTGTAAATTCCCTGAGATTGATTCTCTTTGTTTCTGGCCTCTGTTACACAGTCACGACTGACACAAAAACAAACCCAATCCGAGACGTTGGCTGAAGGTTTCTTCTTCAGTAGTTTCTTTGAGGTGGGTAGGTGTGATTTGTGGGCCCTTCTTTTGTTTATCACTCTGGCAGGGCATCTGTGATGTTCCAAGAGAGCCATGTATTAGGGAAAGTTTGGGTGGGTCTCCATTGCCTGGTCCAGGGGCCTCAGGGAAACAGAGCTTCCAATGGAGGTGTTGAAAGCCTTGCAGAAGCATTATGCTGGAACAGTTGAACCTGGAAGACATTACCTTGACAAATAAAGTACAATCCAGGCGCAGACAGAGGGCAGCAAATTGTCCCAGAAAGGGACACAGCCAAGACAGCCATGAGTAAAAACAGCACCAGTCAACCCCCCTTACATTCCTTGTTCCCCCAAGTCACTGGCTTATCTGACAATTTTCCGATTGAGTTGTGTCTGTCCAGATCTGTTTACACAACAGCATCAGTCCTCCTTGAAGAGCAGCAAAGCAGCAAATCTGGGGGCTGCAGGTTTTGACGTACAATTGCTTCGAGAAATTGGAGCCTGCACAACAGGAAGTTCTTGAGGTGGTGCAGTTCGTTGGTGTGTGAGACCTAAGGATAGCCTTCCAGCAGGAGGAATAGAGACAGACCTGTGGTGCAGGTGCCACTGAGAACAGCAGACAGTGAAATAGGCTCCTGACTTTAGTTTACACTAGAAAGGTGTATCAGCTGGGGAATACGGTCCTGATGATCTCTGATTTGCGGAAGGCTGGATGCCAAGGTTCCTGTCTACTGGTGGATCACAGAGACAGACCTGCATCTCATAACTAAAGTATATACCCTGCAGGATTAGGCAGGTGGCAAAGAAAAGGATGGAAGGTGGAGTGTTTCCAGTATTTCTCAGAAGTGGACACCATGGCTGCCTCCTGCGAGAGACTTAAAGGGCCATGTGAAGAAGGGGACATAGAAAGTGCCGAGCTGAAGCGAGCAGATGTGAGCAGGGTCCCAGCCTAAATCTCCACTGAACATGTTTCGGACCATTTGAGGTAGAATTGGTTTAATTTTGGAGTAAGTGAACTACTGAGAAAGTCAGAGATTGAAAATGTGAAGTAGAATGGGGAATCTTATCGGATGGACGAGAAGGGACAGCTACGGTTACATTCAAAGAAGGGTTAGAAAACAGACCGTGAGGGGAAATCAAACCAAACCAAAAACCAGAGACCTGGTAGGAAGGAAGAACGTTACTCACTGGGGAAGGCGACAGGCTGCTGTGCAAGGGGAGGGGCAGAAAATGCGTGTTTGGGGGAAGGAGAGAACCAATCAGGAGACAGCTTCCATCTGGCCAGTGAATATGTAATAGCTACCAAGTGATGTCCTAGGGTCGTCCATAGTGCGAGATCCACAGCAACAGTGAAGCGGTGTATTTTGAAGAGTACAGTAATCCACAGGCAGTGTCTGTCGGTGGAGCCTGAGGGCAAGCGTGATCCGGGAGTGATGGAGAATTTCTCAGATAATAATAGAAGAGACATTGAACAGAGACTTGGATTTTTATTTACTCAGAGCCATACAGATTCATACTTAATGGAACAGAACATTAAAAAAAATCTATTATGTGTATATGTGTATATGCCTGAGTGTATATATGTGTACCATGTGAATGCAGTGCCTGCAAAGGCCAAAAGAGGGCATCAGATCCCTTGGAACTAGAGTAATAAGAAGTTGCAATTCTGCCCTCCTCCCCAGTGTGGGTGCTGGGAATGGAACCCAGGTCTTCTGCAAGAGCAGCAAAGTGCTCTTAACTTCTGAGGCATCTCTCCAGGCCCCAAAGAGAGAATCTTAGAAAGATTTGTGTGGTAGTCATGAAAGGGTTCTTCTGACGGAGCACAGGTAAGGGTGGGTGTGAGTGTTATCAGGTTGATTCTCAGAGGAACATTCCAAAAACAGGAGCTACAGAAGCTTCGGCAGCTCGAGGCCCTAGGTTTCTGGATTCACTTATCTGGCATTGGCCCTGGCTCTTTTGTTTTGTTTTTGTTTACCTAGAATCTCTTGTTTGGAGGCTGGCTCGTCTGTACAACCTCCCACCCCCATTTCCAAGAGCTGAGAGAACGTGTGTTGTCCATATTCACCATACTCACACCTTCTCACAGGAGTCCTTCAGACATTATTTTAAAATATAATATTTAAAAGTTTTTTTTTTAAAAGAAAAAAAAGTTTTTGTTTTTGTTTTTGTTTTTTTTTCTGGGCAGTGGTGGCGCATGCCTTTAATCCCAGCACTTGGGAGGCAGAGGCAGGTGGATTTCTGAGTTCAAGGCCAGCCTGGTCTACAGAGTGAATTCTAGGACAGCCAGGACTACACAGAGAAACCCTGTCTCAAAAAACAAACAAAAAAAATAGTAATAATAAATAAATAAATAAATAAATAAAATAAAAGGTTTTTTTGAGAATCTTTATATGGCATATTTTGATGATATTCACCCTCCATTTCTCCCCCGCCTCCTCCCAGATCCATGTCACCTCACTCCCGTTCAAACCGATGGACGTATTTCTTATTTGAGGTTCCCCTCTTCTTAGTTGTCCCTAGCTTGTGTCAAGGTGACAAAAAAACAACCAGCACATGGGCACGTGGGAGGGTGATGACCTTGCTTTCTACCACACACTCTCTGGGGCATCTTTCATATTCAGAATTATTCAGAAGACCAGTGAAACAGAAGATGGCGACTGCAAATATTCTCTAAAGACATTTTCCTAGGACAAGGAAGGGAGAGATGGGTAGTATAGGGTGGAGAACAGTTTTGTTGTTGATATTGTTGTTTTGTTTTTTTTTAAGACCTAGATGAGGGTAGGCTTGTAGAGACAGGATATGAACAGAGACAGGAGTCACTGAAGGAGGAAGACTCTTAAAGAGGCCCAGCCAAAGCTGACCTTCCCAGGAGCAAGGACAGACAACTCATCTCAAATGACAGAAAGAAAGAATTTGCAGCATGGGTAGGTGGGAACACTATGCTCATTGCCCATCAATTAGGAGGGTCTGGGCAGGTGTTAGAGACTCTGCAAATCATAGAGAATGTTTATTTCCCAGCTCAGATTCCCAGGTCAGTATGCTAGGCTTGCTAGGGGACTATTGAGTACCTACTCGATGCTTGAGGTAATAAACTTGAATGGTAGTGCTTGGAGTTGGGGAGTCTCTGGGAGAAAGGAGGCTGGGATATGTCCCTTCTGTTGGGTCCCTTGGCATTTAGAAGCTTCTTTGACTATTATCCATCTGGGAGGGTCTCCCAGATTGAGGCTAGTTCACTAGCATAGCCACATCACTTTGGAGTTATTTCTTTAGCATATCAAGGTTGATCCTGGGTTAGGTATAAGAGGTGCTGGGTGGTCAGACAGGGGCTTGCTTCTGAGGCCTAACCCTAATCAGAGCTGCCTGGGAGCAAACTTCTACCCCACATGCATTACATTATTTTAAGTCACACAAAATGCTTTTAAAACTATGTCTCTTACACCAACCTAGATGAATCAGTGAATTCTAGGTTCAGTGAGAAAACTTGTCTCAAAAAATAAGGGATTCTTCAAAGCATTAGCTTTGGGCTGTTGTCTCCAGGCTGGTGATAATAGTGTATTATTGGTATTGGACTGTGTGGTGGTTTGAATAAGAATGGCCTCCAAAGGCTCATGTATTTGAGAGCTTAGTTACCAGGGAGTGGAACTGTTTGAAAGGATTAGAAGGATTAGGAGGTGTGGTCTTGTTTGAGGAAGTGCTTCACATATGTATGAGAATTAGGTTTAAAAAGTTTAAAATTTAAACTTTACTTTTTATTTAAAATGTAAATCTTTGGAATGTATTGGAAGCATCTGTGGTACTCATGAAGCACATTTGGGGACCCAGCACCTCCTTCTCACATTTAGAGAGAGAAGGCCTGTGGTGAGGTTCTGGCAATGCTTTTTATCTGTTTGTTTTGAGACAGAGTCTCAGGTAGCTCAGGCTGGTCTTGAACTTCAGATCCTACTGTTTCTGCCTCCTAAGAGTTGGGGTTATAGGCATGGACAGTGGACAGTCATTACAGGTCTCTCTCTCTCTCTCTCTCCTTCCTTCCTTCCCCACCATCCCACCCTCTTTCCCACTACTTCTTAATACTTTTGTTGTAGCTTCAGTGCCTGTTGTATTTTTGAGACAGTCTCAACTCAGTCTTGAATTCATTACTTAGCTGAGGATGCCCTGAGTTCTTCATCTTCTTGACTCTTACTTCTAGCACCTGGATTGCAGGTGTGTAGTGCCTCTCCTTCCTTTTTTTCTTTTTTCTTAATTTTTGTCTTCTTGAGAAAGGATCCCGCATATAACCCTGGCTAGTCTGAAGCTTACAATGTAAACAGACTGGCCTTTCCAACACATTCTAGGGACTAGGGGTGTAGACATCCCCAGAGCCACCACGCCCCTTGGCTTCTACTGAAAGATGGCCATTTCCCCTACAGTCCACGTCTCTTGCAACTATGGGACCTGACTGTGTCCTAGCGATATGTTATCAGCAAGGACAATGGGAATTTTTTAAAAAACACAGCTTTAGTTTTGTGCCGGGAAAGGTACTGCTGTTGGGACTCAAGGATCTGGAGTGAGAATTGAAAGGGTTTTCTGGTGATTGGGCTGCCTGTGAGTGGTACCCTACAAGTAAGGACAAGCAGCCAGGTCACCCACAACCTCACTAGAGCCATCTTCCCTCTGGGCTACTGCTTCATGCACTGTTAAATTAAGCTTTAAAAATTCCTACCTACTCTTTATTAATTCCTTGGATAACACAGACCAGTAAAGATTGCTGCTGCTGTGTCTCCATTAGGTAATTATAGTCTAAGAGCCCAACAAAAGCCAATTAGAGATCAGGCAATGGGCCTGCTTTCCTCTGTCTGCACATGGCCCGAGTCTGCAAGGGCAAGCAGGGACACAGAAAGGCATGCCTGCCACAAGCCCCATGCCCAGAGTGATAGTTTGGCAGGGGGTATAGGCTGCATGTCTGGTAAGCAGAACATGGAAGCCAGAATCTGTCAACAGAGAACAGCCTGTACATCTAAGCTCTGCAGCCTTGGGCATTCCTTCTTCCTGCCACATGCGAGCTCAGACAACAGGAGCTCAATGTTTTCCAAGCCCCCAAAGTAATCCCCATGACTACCCAGTCCTCAAAACAGCCCTGTGATATCCACAGCGATATTATTGTCCTGTTTTAAAGATGAGAAAACTGAGGCTAAAAGACACAAGCGATTTGCCAGTATCATCTGGTAGGCCAGTGATGGGCCCTTTCTTGGTACCATTAACTTTCTTTAAAAAAATTACCTGGGTTGGGGGATGTAGCACATTTTATTGGAAACATTTCCATATTGTCAGTAGGCTGAACTTTAGGAAACTCCTGTTGTTTGTGGGCTATGTGGTCCAGGCTGTGCCTCAAGCTTCTATGTGCACAGGCTGGCCTGGATCTGATGCTCTTGTTTCAGAAAAACACCCTTCACAATAGCCACATAATATAAAATACCTTGGTGTAACTCTAACCAAGCAAGTGAAAGACCTGTATGACAAGAACTTCAAGTCTTTGAAGAAAGAATTAAAGAAAATATCAGAAGATGCAGAGATCTCCTATGCTCAGAGATTGGTAAATTTAACATAGTGAAAATGGCCATCTTACCAAAAGCAATTTACAGATTCAATGCAATCCCCATAAAAATTTCAACACAATTCTTTACAGACCTCAAAAGAACAACTCTCAACTTCATATGGAAAAGCAAAAACAAAAAAAACAAAAAACAAAAACAAAAACAAAAAAACAAAACAAAAAACAAACCCAGGATAGCTAAAACAATCCTGAACAATAAAGATCTTCCAGATGTAGCATCACCCCTGACTTCAAGCTCTGCTACAGAACTGTAGTAACAAAAACCTCATGATATTGGCATAAGACCAAGTTGATCAATGGAATCAAATTGAAGACCCAGAAGTAAATCCACACACCTATAGACACTTGATTTTTGACAAAGAAGCCAAAAATATACAAAGGGAAAAGAAAACATTTTTAATAAGTGGTCTAACTGGATGTCTGCATGTATAAGAATGTAAAGAGATCCATTCTATCACCCTGCACAAAAATCAAATCCAAGCAGATCAAAGACCTCAATAAAAAAATTAAATACATGAAGCCTGATAGAAAAGAAATTGAGGAATAGTCTTGAACACATTGGCACAGAAGACAACTTCCTGAACAGAACACCAACAGCTCAGACACTAAGATCAGCAATTAATACACAGGACCTCATGAGATTGAAAAGCTTCTGTAAAGCAAAAGACACCATCAAAAGAACAAAATGGCAGCCTACAGATTGGGAAAAGATCTTCACCAACCCCACATCTAACAGAGGGTTGATATCCAAAAAATATAAAGAACTCAAGAAACTAGATATCAAAAAACCAAATAACACAATTAAAAATGGGGTACAGATCTAAATAGAGAATTTTCAATAGAAGGGTCTCTTATCACAGAAAAATACTTAAAAGAAATGTTCAATATCCTTAGCCATGAGGGAAAGGCAAATCAAAATGACTCTGTGACCCCAACTTACACCTGTCAGAATGGCTAAGATCAAAAACTCAACAGCTCAGGCTGGCAAAGACGTAAAGGGAACACTCCTCCATTGCTGGTGGGAGTGCAAACTTGTATAGTCACTTTGGAAATCAATATGGCAGTTTCTCAGAAAATTGGGAATTAATCTACCTACCCAAAGACTTCACTATACCACAAGGACACTTGCTCAACTATGTTCATAGCAGCTTTATTATTTATTTATTTTATTTATAATAGCCAGAAACTGGAAACAACCTAGATGTCCCTCAACTGAAGAATGAATAAAGAAATGTGGTACATCTACACAGTGGAGTATTACTCAGCTATTAAAAACAATGACATTATGAAATTTGTCAGCAAATGGATGAGGTCTAAAAAGATCATTCTGAGTGAGGTAACTCAGATCCAGAAAGACAAACATGGTATGTAATCACTTATACATGGATATTTGCTGTAAAATAAAAGATAATCATGCTACAATCCACAGACGCAAAGAACCTAAGTAACACGGAGGAGCTCAGGGGAGGATGCATGAGTCTCACTGAGAAGGGGAAATGGAATAGACATCGTGAAGGGGGGTAGGGGACAGGAGGGAGTCTGGAGAACAGGAGGGATCAGGTGACAAGAGGACAAAGGGAGAGAGTACTGGGAGAGACAACTGGAATGGTGGGCTGGCATCTCTGGGATGAGCTAGAAACCTAGAGAACTGGGAGCTCCCAGGAATCTATGAGGATGACCCTAGATAAGACTGCTAGCAATGAAGGATATGGAGTCTGAACCAGCCAGCTCCTATAACCAGGCGAGACTTCCGATGGAGGGAATGAGACACCAATTCAGCCTCTAAATCTTCGACCTGCAATTTGTCCTGATGTGCTGGGATAAGGGAATGGCCAATCAATGACTGGTCCAGCTTGAGACACATGCCATGAGAGGGAGCCCATCCCTCACACTGCTGGGAGAACCAGCAAACAGACTGAATAGTCCAGGGACCTAGGATAGAACCAAACACAAATGAGAAAAAAAGTCATTGAAATGACTCATAATGATATTCTGTTCTACTCATAGATTGGTGTCTAGCCCAATTGTCATCTGAGAGGCTTCACCCAGCACCTGAAGAAACAGAAGCAGAGACCCACAGTCAAACATTAGGTAGGACTTGGGGAATCTTGTGGAAGAAAGGGAAGAAAAATTGTAGGAGCCAGAGGGGTCAAGGACACCACAAGAAAACCCACAAAATCCACTAACTTGGGCTCATACGGGCTCCAGAGACTAAACCACTAACCAGGGAGCCTGCAGGGCACTGCTCTAGGCCCTGTGCACATATGTTACATTTGTGTAGCTTGGTTTTTATGTGTGACTGCTAACAGTGGGAGCAGGGGCTATCTCTGACTCTGTTGCCTGCCTTTGAGACCCTTTCCTCCTACTGGGTCACCGAGTCAAGCCTTAATAAAGGAAGGATGTGCCTCGTCTTACTATAACTTGATAAACCAGGGCTGGTTGATATCCATGGGAGACCTGACCTTTTCTGAAGAAAAATGGAGAAGAATTGGATGGTGGGGTTGCAGTTGGGGATGCCTGTGGGCGGGAGGGACTGGGAGGGGAGGAGGGAGGGCAAACTGTAGTCTGGATGTAAAATTAAAAAAAAAATGTGTGTGTATGTGTGTCTAGGCTCACTGGTCCTTGAGCTCCTGGGTGATCCTTCTATTTCCACTTCGCATCTCGATGTAGGAACTCTGGGATTATTCACAGCCTTGTTGCCTTGAGAAAGGGTCCTCACTTAGCTGGACGCTTGTCATTCCAGCTAGCCAGTGATCCGCTTGCTTCCATTCCTGTTGCTGGGGTAACAGACACAAGCAGCCATATTCGGTTGGATTCTGGAGATTTAGACGCAGGCTCTCATGCTTGCAGAGCAAGCACTCTTTCTACTGAGCCACTTCCCAGCCTCTCTCTCTGCCTTAAGCTCTGAGACAGGACCCTTCACTGAGTCTGCCAGGCTGGCTGGCCAGTAACCCCCAGTGCTTTTACTTCTGACCTTTGTCTCTTTCCAGATATCTCCAAGAGCTGATCCTAGCCTGAGATGGATAACTCAAAGCCTTGGGAAACCTTAGCATATAAAAATTGGCCTCCATGGGGCTGGAGAGATGGCTCAGTGGTTAAGAGCACTGGCTACTCTTCCAGAGGACCCAGGTTCAGTTCCCAGCACCCACATGGCGGCTCACAACTGTCTGTAACTCATGCCCTTGGGGATCTAACTCTCTTACACGCGCAGGCAAAATACTAATGAAGATAAAATTAAAATAAACTATTTTTTTAAGAAAGGGCCTCCTGAGATATGGGAGAAGGGGAGCATGAGGCAGTGAGAAGGGTGTCGTAGGTGTGATGGTGTCTCTCATAGTAAGCCTCTGTTCACAAAATGCAAAGTATTTCTCAGGAGCCACGTAAGAAATTTTAAGGAGAGCTGTGGGTGTGGCAGCCTGGGAAGGAAACCTAGTTGATACCAGGAACTTCTTTCCTTCTTCTTCTTCTTTTTTTTTTTTTTTAATTAAGGTCTTACGTGGTCCACACTGGCCTGTGCACTCCAAGGTGACCATGAGCTTCTGCTCCTCCTGCCTCTCAGCTGCTGGAGTTGCATGTATGCACCACCATGCCAGGCTTCTGTGATGCTGGGGCTCAAACCCAGGGCTCCATGATACTAGACAAATGCTTTCACAAATGAACTACACCCTAGCCCACCTTTCGTCACCTTAAGTATTTGTTCCCTGACCACATACTGTCTATTTCAAACAAGATTCTTGCTTGCTATTCAGACAGCACATTGCCAGGGACAATGTTATTATCTGACCTCATTAGCAAACATCCTCTTGGGGAAAGAAAGACCAGAAAAAATCTTCCAGCAGCCCCTGTAATTACAAGCCCAGAGAGAGCGCAGCATGTGTTTGTGTGCATGGTTTTCCTAAGTGCCCTCTTCAGGCCTCCTGTGCCTGCCTTGTCCCAGGGAGGAGGAAGCACAGTCCACGTGCAGGCTGGGGCTGCCCGTGTGAGCTGGAGCAGGGGTGCTCACCCCTCGGCAGCAGCTGGCCTGTTGGATCGCCCCATGCCACATCTGCAGCCACTTAGAGGCTGTGGGCCGGAAGGCCTCGGCTTGCAGCCCCAAGACTAGGCTGCATGCCAGAGCACCAGCTTGCCACCTCTCTGACAGGACTGCTGCTGCACCATGAGCTGCCCAACTCTCTAGTCCTCGGGAAAACATCCTATACACTGGCTACCACTGACCACAGCCCCAAGGGTCCCCAGGGAAGCTTTAGGTCCCCTGACTCTGTCAGCCACTGACATTTCTCTAAGTCCACGAAAAGGGTAGGTGACGGGCAAAGTTACAGTCACTTCTCCACACTGCAAATCAACCCCGTGGAGTTCTTGGAATCAAAAGGTGGGGTGTGGGAGGTCGAAGCGATTTCCCTGAAGTCACACTGCCACTAACAGGTGGAACTCAACCTAGGGTAGGAGTATGAGTGTGTCCAGCTCGGTCACAGCTCCGTGCAGGCTCTCCTGTGCAGCAACCCACGGGGTCCTACCTCCATCTTGCCTCCTTTGCCCCAATCAGACGGCTGGAGCCTCTACTACCTTGGCTGTAAGGTGGGACTTCACCACTATCTAAAAGGTTCTTTTGAAGCTTAAAGTTGTTGAGAGTAAAGCTTGCCTCAATAAATGTGACTCCCGTTCTTTGTTCTCTGGAATCATCGCAATCCCACTCTTTGTCCTGTACCTTCAAAGCGTCACCTGAGGCTGTGCCGATGCGGGGTATGTAAGCCCAGGAGCCAGGCTCTGGTTCAGGGATCCATTCTTCTGGCCCAACATTCCTGTATCCATTCAACTCTCTGACTGAGCTGGCTCACTGGTCCCTGCTATTAACATTTCCATGAATGCTTCCCCAGCAATTTCCAAGTTCTGAACCGTTTTCCTAAGCAAGGGAGGGAAACGCCCTCCTGGGAAGCCTCTTGCTTCTCAGAGGGAGTCTCGTGTTCCTTTGGCAGGTGAATCTTTGCTTGCACATCTGGGCTCTGCCCAGCCCCTGACACCTGCCTCCCTAGTGTGGAGCTTTTCATAAGGAGCCGGCCCCACTGCCTCTCAGTCTTCCTGTTTCTTTGTTTCCAAGATGAATCTCCTAGGCAAGTGTCCCAGGCAAGTATCCTAGGCCTGGCCCTGGCCTTGGAACCCTATTCTCTGGAGGGAAAGCCATGTGACCCCTTTTGGTCACATGATGCCACCCATGTTGGTACTGAAGTCATTGACCTTAGTGGCTTAACTTTGAATCATTTTTGTTTGCTATGGGACTCCCTGTGACCCCTAGTATAGTGTAACCCCTCTGAGTTGTGCCACCTCCTGTAAAGTCCTCTGATTGGCTGATCTCTTGTTATCTGTAGCTATAGGGCTGGGTAAAAGCTTCCCCAAGCCTTACCTCTTCATCTGCTAATTCTGCTGTGTGCCAGCTCCATGTTGGAAATAAACAGAAAGCTCCTGTCCCCTTATTTCTCCAGGATCTCATCTCACAACACAGCAAACGATGTGGGGCACTCAAGTGACTTCCAGTCACTTACTACTCCAACATGTGGTGACATTAAACGGCCATGTGTTTGGTCAGGGCACTGGAGTGTATGTCTTTCCTTCTCTCTGATATCTTAGTCTCAGCTGAGTGACCCCAATGGCTGACAGTGACTTGAAGAATAAGGGAGGGAGGTTGCTGGGCTGGCTGCAAAATAGGCTCAGCCTGGACCAAAGCGCCAACCTGTAGCTTCTCCTGCATGGTGGATTCAGCACAGCTGGACTTCTTACAAGATGGGTGTGTCCAAGAGTGTTGTCCCCTGTGACTAAGGCAGGAGTCCCTTACCATGTATGACTTTACCTCAGACATAGCAAGCATCACCTGTAACATGTCCCAGCAGTCATAAGGCAAGCCAGATCCAAGGACTCGGAACGCAGACTTTATTTCTTGTTGGGAGAAGATAGAAAATGAGCCGGGCGGGGGTGGCGCACGCCTTTAATCCCAGCACTTGGGAGGCAGAGGCAGGTGGATTTCTGAGTTAGAGGCCAGCCTGGTCTACAGAGTGAGTTCCAGGACAGCCAGGGCTACACAGAGAAACCCTGTCTCGAAAACAAAACAAAACAAAACAAAAACAAAAAAAAAGAAAAAGAAGATAGAAAATGAACAAACTTCATTTAAGGTTCCATGGAAGGTTGCCCAGAAGCACTTACCTTTGAGCTGAATTTTGAAGACAGTAGGATAGTCTGAGGGCAGAGGTGACCTAGGCCGAGGGATCCATCCATCCACATTCAGGAAACAAGAGTGGATTGCATCTCGTAAATCAGCATCCTGGATTCCACAGAAGCACAGCCGAGACCTCCCTACTGCCCCCTCACTGGCTTTCCAGCCCTGGCCAGGTCTCTCTGACTTCAGTGTCAGGTCTTGCTATGGCTTGGGTTTTGGTGGTCAGTTACTCAATAAAGCACAATCTGTGTGGGGACTGGTTGGCAGATTCATACACCGGTGGCCCTAGCTGGCCCCACCTGGCGTCTAGTACCTGAGGCACTGAGAGAGATGCTTCCCATGAGCTAGATTATGCAGAGTATGGCCCCATTTTCTCTCCACCTCTGGATTTAGAACCCCCAGAATGTGCTCAAAGCCTTGGTTTGATTTTTCAAAGCATCAGAGTCTCCCTGGCGGTTGGCTTGAATCCCAGCCATTTTTTCCATAACGGCTAGTTTCTCTTGATTATAGACATAAAAATTCAGAGTCTGTTAAACAAAAGAGAAAATTATGGGTTCTTGTGACTGGGCTGTTCCAGGAGTAAGTCTTAGGGTCTACACAGGGTTAATTCTCTTTCTCTCCGTTTCTGTTTTTTTCATTTCTCAATTATTCTGCATTGACTTCCTTTGTAGGCAGAGTCTCATGGGATCTCCTTGGTCACAAGTGATGACCGCACAACTCTGGTCTTATCCTAACAGCTAGTGCACAGCTCGATAGCTAAAGAAGGCACCTGAGCTCTTTCCAGCATCATTGCCTGGCTATGAGGCTTAGTGCACCGCCAGTCAGTGACGGTATCCACTGTTAACGTCTAGTACAAACAAGAGTTTTATATCTAGATGGGGAAAGAAAGATGGCAAATCAGACAAATTTCAGCTGCCAGAGACCCAGAGCTGCAGTTGTGCAGTGCACAAAAGGAGAATAGAGTGACTGTCATACAAAGGCAGCTCTACAGACCAGTGCCAAGCCTGTGTGTTCTCTCTCTCTCTCTCTCTCTCTCTCTCTCTCTCTCTCTCTCTCTCTCTCTCTCTCTCTCTCTCTCAGCCTGACATGCACCCATAGAACCATGACTCCTTCCTCTACCCTGGCTTTGTAGCTGTCCGTTGTGATTCTTTACCTGTCTCCTTGTCTGGCTTTGGACCCTTTTCTGAGCCTGGGGAGTATGTCAAACTCCCCTCACAGACCAGGCAGGGGACACACATAGCTTGGATGGATTCCATGCATGGGAAGTGAATAGATTAGCTATTGTGTCTGTCTCCGTGTCACTCCCCAAAGCATCCCAAAGTGACCACAGAAGGATGGGGGCTCTGTCCATCTGCAGTCAGCTGGCGTGGTCCGTTCACCTCCTGCCTGCCTTGCCTTGTCTCATCTAGTTCTGGAGACATCTCAAAGGAGACCTCAGATTGAACACCCTAGTGCTACCACTCATGGCTGGCTTTGGAGATCTGGAGCCTTCTCCAGGAGGCCTGGGCATGGAAAGATATCAGTCTTTGTTTAGGCTTCCCTGAGGCTGCCAGGCAGCTGCTTGAGGGCTCAGTAAAAGCGCCTGATGAAAACCAGACTCCAGAGCACAAGGCTCTGGGTGAAACTGGATACCTGTCAACCTCAGCAAAAGAAATATATTGTGGAAAGGAGGCTGGGTGGCGGCTCAGCAGAGCTAGGCTGGGCTGTATGGTTGACTTTTCCCTCTGAAAGGTTCCCAGGAGCTTTGCCATGTCAGGCAATGACAGCTCTGCGGAACAGCAGTCCCGAGGACACCAGTGGATGCATCTACCTTTCTACCACTTCCTTTCTTTCTCTGTACCTTTTCTATGGATATAGGTCTGAATCACAACTTTTATTCATGTCATAAATTATTTAACCTTTCCAACCCTCAGTTTTATCATCTGTAAAATGGGTCTGGAAATAGAACCTATTCAGTTGGGCCAGGCTGGCCTTAAATTTACAGAGATCTGTCTACCTCTACTACTCAAGTAAGGTTGTTTATTCATATGTTTCTTCCTCTGAAAAGTTATTTAATAACATTAAATCATCAATACGGTCTTTGGCAATCACAGCCAGGAAATTGTTTCATGTTCTGTATAACTAAGAAGGTCAGGACTACTGGGTCTTCATTCAGCAGAGCCAAATCCAGACTGCTGTTCGTAAATTGGGAGACTTCCTCTGGGAGCCACAGTGTCTCCGCTACAGAGTGGAATACTGACAACACCAGGGCTGGTCAGGGATGCTGTACATCTCACACAGGATGCAGACTCGTTCAGATCCCAGCCCATCAGCAGAAACTTGTACTTTTTGTTTGTTTCTTCAGTTTTATTTAAATTATTTTTCAGCCTTATTTATTATTATTATGTATGTTGTGTGTATGTGCATGACATGTGTGTGTGTGTATGTGCATGACGTGTGCACGCGTGTGCACGTGCGCGCGCGCGTTTTTGCTGGGGAGGATACACTCACCACGGTGCACACATGACGGTCCGAGGACAGCTTTCAGGAGCCGGTTTTCCATTTCCGCCGGTGGCTCTGGGGATCAGACCCTGTCACGCAGGCTTGCACCACAAGCACTTTTGCCCACCTAGCCATCTTCCCATCCCTGGTTCTGTTTTAGAGACAGGAGCTTGCTATGTAGCCCAGGCTGGCCTCAAACACAACGTTCTTCTCTTGCCTCCCAAGGACTGGGATCACAGGTGTGTGCCACCACATGCAGCCAGGATCTCTTAGTACTGCTTACTTTATTTATCCATTTATGGGTATTGGAACTGAACTCAGGGTCTCAAGCATACTTCAGCAAGTGATCTACCCCTGGCCATATTCCATCCTAGAATCTCATTTTAAATTAAACATCTGTCTTAAGGCAACATGATGAATGAATCCTACAGTGTAAAATCAGAGTAAAATGGGATCTTCTCCGAGGTACACGCTATGAATGGCTTTGCGTGTGGTTTCTAGGACACAGAAGCTTTCTGCCTCTGGAACGCCCTGAGCAGATAGAAGATCATCCTTAGTTTTTACACCAAACTAGACCATATCTTCCCACATCAGTTTAATCCTCTACGTCACTCTGTCTGCAGAGAGCTCCAGCGTGTGGCCTGTGGCGGGGACTGAGCCCTATTCCTGTTCCTGGACTTGGTGGTCCCTGGTGCTTCATATGCAGCCAAGCCCAGCTTGGCAACCTTCCTCGAGCACAGATGTGAAACTGGAGGTTCCGAGGGGGCCGGGGCAGACAGCGCTCTGTGAACTGACCCGCACCACCACATCCATTAAAGAAATAAATAAATAACCGAGCGGGGCCCAATCACATTTTCTGGATCTATTCTTGCTCTCAGTTTCATTTCACAGACTCTGAAAAGTTCAGCCCCCCCTGCTTTCCCAGAGTTCTTACTTCTCGTTATGGTTTTTCTAGTTCATGATTCAGTGTGTGTGTGTGTGTGTGTGTGTGCATGTGTGTGGTTGTGCACACATGTATTGAAACATATTTTTGAAACCATTTTTTTTAAAAAAAGGCTAGAATCTCCACACCCCACCTTCCTCAAATGCAGCTGTTCTGAGGGTTTGGTCAAATTCCTCTTTACCCCACCTCCCTCTACTCAGCATAATTGATGAGCTTTCCTCCCTTACGGAAACACATGGTAGGATAAACTCGTAACTGTCATCTATTTTTGATTAAGTAAATTCCTCCAAGCCTGGAAGGTGACTTTCCCAGATAGCTAAATCACCCAATCATCACAAACATAGCGTATGGTATTTACAGAATAATTACTTAATGACACACACCTCTCATGTGAGCTCAGAGGCTAAGCAGGGTCAGGCCTGGTAAGTTCTTGGATGGGAAAATTTGTTCTTTGTCTAGAATTTCTGCTTTATTTTCCTACAAAAAATGTGGTGTTGGGGATTGAACCCAGGGCCTTGTGTATGGCAGGCAAACACTCTGCCCCTGAGCTCTGTCTCTAGTCCACAACGTACCAATTATTTTAAATAGTGCTGAAGAAACATAAACACCAGATTGGGACTATGGAAGCAATACAGCACAACCAGTGTGTCTCCAAAGAATAGAACAAGCTGATCAAGACAAAGCAGAGAGAGACAGAGATCAGCGGGGCCTAGCAGGTCCTGGCGTGTGATTTTCTATCCAGGTTTGAACAAACAGGCAAAAGCAAGTCATGTGACAATCAAGCAAATGTGCTGGGCAGTGGTGGCGCACGCCTTTAATCCCAGCACTTGGGAGGCAGAGGCAGGCGGATTTGTGAGTTCCCTCATCTACAGAGTGAGTTCCAGGACAGCCAGGACTACACAGAGAAACCCTGTCTCAAAAAACCAAAAAGAGAGAGAGAGAGAGAGAGAGAGAGAGAGAGAGAGAGAGAGAGAGA
>NW_021605476.1:68915-88892 GCF_004785775.1 Grammomys surdaster
AGAGAGAGAGAGAGAGAGAGAGAGAGAGAGAGAGAGAGAGAGAGAGAGAGAGAAAACAATCAAGCAAATGTAAATATTGGAAAGGTATTTGAAGACAGCAGGACTTGCTATTATTAGTAACTTTTAAGGTGTCATGGTAATGCAGCTATCTATTGTCAAGGGAACCGGTAACTTTTAGAGATACATACTGAAAGATTATAAGTGAAATCTTAAAATGTCTACAATTTGCTTAAAAATAACCTGGAAAGGGAGAGAGTAGATAAAGCAAGATTGGCCTGTATGATTGTAGCAGCTGGGCAGCAGGCACATGGAGAATTCCATGGTGTCTCTCTGCTTTTGTTATATTTGAGGATTTCAACAATAGTCAGAAGAAATCCCCTTGACCTTAATAAGAACCTTAAGGACCAAGGGCCACTCACTTCTCCTGGGTCCCAAATGTTCATACCTAGAGATGTTTTAAAAGAGAAGAGGCTCTGATGCTTCCAGATAAATGCAACTGCCCGTGCAATTGATGTCTTTGTAGTCCCAGGTGAGTTCAGATCCATGCTGGTTTTTATTTTACCTAGCCCTTTGGGAACTCGATGAATATTAATTTTTACCCACTGACATCCCGCATTTCTTTTATCTTAGAGCGCAATTTTCTAGACATTGCATAGATGCAAGCTATGGGTTTTTTTTTTTTCTGACAAGATCTGAAAACTTCCCTGACACTAATGGGTAGTTACAGCTAAGAATGGAGAAGGAAGGGAAAAAATCCCTGGGGGTACTCCCCGAGGACAAGAGACTCTGAAAGGAGTAGGTGGGGACCAACGTGGAATGAAGGCGGAATCTGTAGACTCGCTACCCCACCTTTCCTTTGGTAGCATCCTGCCTGTATGCTATGAAATGATGGCTACCATGGTGACAAAAGGAACTGAAGAGGAGGAGCTTGAGAAGGATGTTAGGATACATATGAATACGGCTGTAACATCTATAAAATAGCTTAACATTACTTTCCCTTCTGCCTAGGATGTCTGCCTTAGTTAGCTTCGACTGTCAGAGAAAGTCTCAACTATGGATCGTCCAGATTAGATTATCCTGTGGCTGTATGAAAGGAATTGTCCTGTTGATTGAGGGCCAGTCCCCTGTGGACAGTACAATCTCTGGATCGGTGGTCCTGGGCTACATAAAAAAGCTGAGGATCGGCAAGCAACATTCCTCTATGATTTCTGCTCTAGGCTCCTTCAGTCCTCCGGTTTCTTCAGCTCCCTGACTTCCCTCAGTGATGGACTGTAACCTGGAAGTGTTTCATCCCCAAGTTGCTTTTGGTCAGAGTGTTTATAGTACAGCCTGGTGTCATCAGTCATCATGAATAAAAGGGTCTTAAATGTTTTTGAGACAGGGTCTGGCCATGTAGACCAGTCTGGCTTCAATTATGGGAGTGTGGTACCACTCTTGCCAATGTTCTTTTTGGTGCATGGTGTATCAGTCAGTCACCAGCACCATCAGCTGTAACTCCTGAAGCTGAAATAGCTGAATAACTGACAGGTTTAAGCAACAGAAGGGTGCAGGGATGTATAAGCTGCCATTCGTGTAAGCTGCCTTTCCTAGGTGCAGAATTGCACAATTCATTGACAGACGCCTAGAAAACGTGGAATGACAGCATAGGACCACACCAGGAAACAGGCATAGGCAGGCTCTCAACATGGGTCCAGTGTGGAGGCCAACAGGAAAAGCTTCCACTTCTAGGAGAGGGGGAAGGACAGGCAAAGACAGTGCCCTAAGGCATGTAAAGCCGGAGAGCTTTAGAGATTTGTGCATAAAGCCAAAATGATTTAAACCCCAAACTACTCCATAATTTTGAGGCACACACCACCTGCCAATCATGCCAAGTATCACTGTTCTTTAATTTTTTTTTGTTTTTGTTCTTTCGAGACAGGGTTTCCCTCTGTAGCCCTGGCTGTCCTGGAGCTCACTCTGTAGATCAGGCCGGCCTGAAATTCAGAGATCTGCCTGCCTCTACCTCCCAAGTGCTGGGATCTAAGGTGTGCACCAGCACCACCCAGCCAATGTTCCTTTTTTTAAAGATTTATTTCTATTTTATGTGTATGAGTGTTCACCTGTATGTATGTACATATGTACCACATGGATTCTTGGTGCTCAGGAAGGCCAGAAATGGACCTTGGGTCCCGTGGAATTGGAGTTACAGATTATTTGAGCTGCCATGTGGGTGCTGGGAACTAAATTAGGATCCTCTTACAAGAGATGGCTGAACTGCTGAGCCAGTGCTATCATCACTCTTTCACAGAAAGCAAGAAATAAAAGCTCAAAGTAGTTCAACAATTTCCCCAGGGATTTTTAGTCAATGTAGTGGTACCAACCAGACTTCATACCTACCCACTTCCCTTCCCTCTTCCATCCCTTACCTGCTTAACAGTTTCTAATCTAGTTACAGGTAAGGTCATATGACTAATATCTGGTCATCTGCTGCACACTATTTATTCACCAGTTGTGATTGGCTCAAGGGTGGTCCCTTGACCTAAGCCAGTTGTATAAGGAAATCAAGTGGGTGGTCGAAGTGGATTGACAGAGAGGCTTCCCGAGACTGAGTTTAGATTGCTATACACTCCATTCTTGTGGCTCTTCTTTGCTGAGAGCTTCTGCACTGTTCACGAGCTGAGGAGTCAGTACTTTCCCTTAGATAAACCCAACCACTTTATGGCTATAGCTCATGTAGTGTGTATTCACTCATTCAGATCAGGAGTGTTCATGGTGGTGGCGTAGACCACTTACTCATTTAAAGTGTACAACTCAGTGGTTTTTAGTGTATGGAATTATGCAACCATTACTGCACTGGTTTTAAAACATGTTTATCATCCCAAGAAGAAACTAGGCATGTCACTCCCTCTTTTCCCAAACAGTTCCAGTTTAGACAACCACCATGGACTTTGCACCTCCATGAACTTGCCTAATTTAGACATTTCAGTTTACATGGAATCCTACAATGCTGGTCTGCTGTGAGCTGCTTCTTTCACTTAACATACTATGTTCTCTGTTTGCCCATGTCAGAGCAGAGCAGTTTCTTTTTGCTGGGATCGGCTGTAGCTGAGTTTCTAGCACTTGGCAATTGAAAGTGTGCCCAGAATTTAAGGTCAACTCTGATCAAAGACTTGTTCCTCTATTTTATCTGGTGAAGTCAAATCATGGAGGGATTTGGATGCTACACCAGAGTCTGACTTTCCTGCAACAGACCCTGGAGATTACTGAGCAAGATAGAGGCAGGTTTAGAATGTCATGTTTAGTGAGATTATTCTCATGATAGTGATATTCTTATTTAGATTAAAATATCTTATAGGTGAATTTAGTGGGAATGGTGCTTGCTGGGCAAGTCTGGTGACCTGAGTTCAATCTATGGAATGCATCCATGTAAGGGAGGAAGGAGAGAACCAGCTCAGGAAAGTCCTCAGACCACCACACAGTGTTTATGCTCCCCCTAACATTAATAAATCTTAAAACAAGATTTAATCTTGTATCTTGTAGTGGTTTGAGTGAGAGTGGCCCCCAGAGGTTTGTCTGATTGACTACTTGGTGGAACTATTTAGGAAGGGTTAGGAGGTGTGTAGCAGGATACTTATTCTGCTACATTGTATTTGCAGTGGAGCTGGGTGATTAGGCAGTAGAAGAGGAGGTGGAGCTGGGAGAGAAAGAGTGGAAGGGGAGGGGAGAAAAAGAGGAAGGGGAGGAGAAGAAGGAGACTAGGAGCCATGGAGAACCACGGATGGGTCGAAAGCTGTCCTGGGTAGCAACTTCTATCAAAAGGTTAGATATTGGGTAACAACTCTAATTGTGTGGACATCTTGTTAATTGAGCATTTCTAAATATATAAATCCTTTAGATAACCATTAAGCTTTAAGAGTCTCATTTCTACCGGGTACTGCAAGGATGGCAGACATTGTCTGGGGTTCAGCTGAGCTTTGTGGATGCAGCGTAGGGGATTGGCAGAGCCATCCGCCATGCTGGCGTCTCGTGTGTGCCAAGGCCTGCGCATCTAGCTAGCTGGAGCCCTGGTCAGAGCTGAGGAGCAGCAGGAACATGGTGGCTGCCTAGGAACAAGCCAGACTGGTTGCCGGTTGCTGTTTTCTAAATATCACCCCTACAGAGGTATGCCACTGGGGGTAGGCCATTCCTCATCTGCCTCTCTGCCTCCTAGTCACCATTTGAGATGTGAGCCCTCAGCTGTTCCTGCCACCACACTGTTGCTCTGCCATCAGGGACTCTAACCCTCTGAAAACATAAGCTCAAAGAAAAGTAACTAATAAATATAAATGTTATATGTCATATGCAATACATTTACACCATCTGTCACACTCGAAAAGAAAAGAAAAGAAGGGAAGGGAAGAGAAAAAAGAAAAAAGAAAAGAAAACCTGGGTTTTTGTTTCCTTAAGAGAGGAGACTGGGGAAATATGGCATCCTACATCCCTATAGGACATACCTAATGAGAGGTACTTATTCCATGAGGGAATGAGAAACAATGTATCTTTATCTGAAAAATGTAAAATCAATTATATTGTAAAACCAATACTATTCAAGAGATGCAGTCTACAGTAGGTGCTCTGTGTGATCAACTGGTACTCTTACCTCATCTTGTCACCCAAATGTCCCTACCTATGCCTGCTGGTTGTCAAGCCAATGAGGGCTGCAGCTGCTTTCACTCTGATTTATTCTTCATCTCCTGTGAAATATAATCTGAAAGAAGCGTGTAATCCATGTGACCTGATGCACGTGACGTGTTACATGGAAATAGCCTGATTCCCAGAGTGAGGAATAGATAGCCCTTTCAACCTTTCTGTAGCCAGCCCTGCCCTTATGAAGCAAATCCAGATGTGTAGAAGATAGCAAAGCAGCAGGAACCCAGGAAGAGGAAGACACCAGTGTATGAGGCCTTGCTTGGCCCCTTCATGTTGGCTATGAGTAGCTAGCACCTACTGGGTAGAGTTTTCATAATATTTAAACACACAAGTCTCTAGTGTGACCAGCTCACCTCCACTCAGGAAAGTATGTTTTCTGTTCATTGCATATCAATCTGGGACCTCTCCATATTCAAGGCTCTCCCCATCTGTCCCCAAAGAAGCTTCAGAGCAGCCTCTCCCCCTCAGTATTCTACTCCATACCTTAGGGCACAGAGTATTGACTTGGACAGGGGCAGTGGACACAGGTTAGCAGAATGGAGGTGATCGCATGTTGCCTGTACTCTGGTCCCATGTGCACTGGAGTAGAACAGGAAGCAAAGTTGTTTGTATTATGGACTTTAGGAGGCTCTAGGCATAAACAAAGGCATGTCAGGATTCCAGAGACAAAATGTAGTGGAGCGGCAGGCTTCCTCTTGACTCTGGCTCAGATTCTGGCCTGACTTGACACATCAACACCTGATGGCATTCAAACTATCAGGAACAGTGATTTTTTTTTTCCGAGACAGTGTTTCTCTGCATAGCCTGGGCTGTCCTGGAACTCACTCTGTAGACCAGGCTGGCCTCGAACTCAGAAATCCGCCTGCCTCTGCCTCCCAAGAGGAACAGTGTTTTAGGGAAAGTCATGGATGGGATCACAAGCATGGGCTTAGCATGGGCACAGGTGCCGCCATTCAGATCTTTGGAGAAGCACATAGTCTCCTAGGAACAAGGTGGAGCTTTGGGCTGAGAGGTATGGAGGTTCCTATAAATGTGTCCCCATTTACTCTTGCATGGGGCCCCTGGGCCTTAGATGTCTACCTCAGCTCAGTATGAATGCTTGAGGGTCCCCTGGCCTTTTCCAGGCCCCAACACTCTGACCCAGCCTTGCTGAGAGCCCCAAGGGCTTCAGGTGGGAAGACAAATACACCAGGTAAGTGAGCTCAGGGACAAGAATGGAGTTTGGGGAAGGCAAGGGGTACCGGAAGCTGCTGAACCAGCAACTGCCCTGGAGGGGTGTGGGCCCAGGGATGCCAGATCCCCCTGTCATCTCTCTGTTTAAAGATCACCTTATGTATCTCTCCCACGCTGGCCTCCAGACTTGCTGTGTAGTTGAGTCTTGTTCCTCCTTCTCAGTACTGGTCTTCCAGGCATTTCCCACTGCCCTGTTTATACTACACTGGGGTTCAAACCCAGGGCTTCACACATGCTAGGCAAACACTCTGACAACTGCGCTACTTCCCCAGCTCCTAGCTTTTAGGGTGAAATTTACCTATTTTCAAAAGTAAATATTGGCAAGTGTGAAAGCTACTGTCTGTATTTGCCCACTGAGATCCACCGACTGTCTAGCTATGGCCTGGGAAGGGGTATCTTTACTAGACTCTCCTCCGTGGCTCCAATCACTGGTCCTCCACATTCTAGTGTCCACTGCACAATGGACAAAATGAACAGTACTGAGTGAAGAGAGGTCAGGATTCTTCTCCATGTTCAAACCTGAGTTTTCGACTGTACTGCCCTGGGGTCTGTAATCCTGGTTGTCCTGAAACTCACTACATAGGTCAGACTGGCTTCAAACTCACAGAGATCCTCCTGCATGGACCCTCAGAGTACTTCAATTAAAGGCACTTACCGCCACTGCCACGCCTGGCTTTTTTTTTAAAACAGTAGCAGTGTTCTTCATATCCCCACTGCTCCTGCAGGGCCCTCCCTCGGGCTGCAACTCTCAAAGGTGTGTTACCTCTCCCTCCGACTTTAGTTCAGCTTAGGAGTAGTGAGTCTCCCTCAGTTGTTAGGTTTGGAGGGCCTCATCTTCCTTCGCTGGCTCTCCTCGCCCTGACCCTATAAATGCACATATAAGCAGCCCTTTCTTATATGCTCTCCTCAGTAAAGGCCTTGGACTGTGCTGCCCATTTTCCTCCTAGAAACCATCATTCATGACTAATTCTGCTTGTGTCTGCTGATGGATGTTCTGTGCATTATGGCCAAGATGAAAAGTTGACACAGGCCAGCACTTCTTAACTCCCACGCTGAAACAGAAGCAGCCCCCTCTCAAATAAAGAGCTTGGAGATGCGTCCAACCAGTTTAATGACTGGTACAATCATGCAAATGCCAAACCAGGGATGCACAAGGCAACGGGGGACTGAGGGGAGGGCACTACAATATTGTCTTAGGGGAAATGGGGTTGCCTAATACTCATGGGGAGAGGTGTGTGGAGGAAGGACCCACTGGCAGCGCGGGACCACGGCATATTCCTCAGGGGAACTTGCATCCTGTCGTGAACGCAGGAACAAGCTGGCCACCTTTACTCCCGGACATAAATTCTTGTGCACACCACATCATCGGCGCCAAATGTCTGCCCAGAAAAGAAAAGGAAAACCAATCAAGACAGATGCCTGTGCAAAAATATTTAAAGCATTTCACCAACAAGATGAGTGACTGCCTGGTTAACAATGCTTCACATAAGACTTTAACTCTGGAGCTGTGTGCTCAGGCTGGTGCTCAGGGCACGGAGCACACGTTCTGCCCTAAGCTCCCTCTCAGCAGAGAAATAACTAGGGCATAGGATTATGTTATATTCGGTTCTCCTTTGCTTCCAGGACCTATGACTGCTGGCCTAAGACATGTGAATTTCCTGGCTTTAGTTTTGAAGTGAGACTGAAGAGAAATGAATATCACGTTGGATATTTCTGAAGGTGCTTCTGTGTCCTTTCAAGTGACTGCAAGACAGTGAAGGGCTTGGACGGCTGCAGCCAGATAGATTGTGTTTTGGAGAAAAGACAGAACTGCATTCTGGAAGGCAGCCATCTAGCACAACAGCCTGATGTGAGGACAGCCTGCCCTCTGTACACATGGGTTCTATACCTTCACACTCAACCAAGCACAGATTAAAAATACTCACTGAACACCTGCATATATCCTAAACATGCACAACCACTTTTCATGTTATTATTCCTTAGCCAATAGAGTATAACATGTTTGCATGGCATGTTTATGGCCAGGAATGACTGTAAACTCGGAACGAGACAGGAGGCTGTATGTAGGCCAAATGCTACACCATTTTATACCAGCAACTTGAGCACTTGAGCAGTTTGGTGTCTGCAGGGTTCCTGTAACCAACACTCATGGATGTGGAGGCATAGCTGTAATACTCTTCATCTCTAAACTAAAGCATTAGTCTCAGATGCAAGAACAGAACATCGACCTTCTGACCCTGCTCTGCAGCCAGAGCTGGGCAAGACTCTCCCTCTCTTGGCCTGCTCAGGGTTATAGGGAAGGGTGACTTTGAACAAGATCATTCTGAGGGTTCTTTCCAGCTAGGATTCTACGACTTTTTGTTGGCTAGATGGAGAATATAAATCCTTCCACAGATGGGAAGGGATATTTTTCTTCTGGTGCCTGAAATGGTAGCACCTGTATAAGTAAGATGTCTCAAATTTCCCCAAATACCAATTACTCACAGGTCTGCTCTCCTGGGACTCTCACTGTCAGAACAGAGAAACCAATGCCTATGTGTGTGTGTGTTGGGGTTGGGGGGGGGGTGATGAAAACGCTGGAAAGGGAGGGCTGGAGAGATGGCTCAGCAGTTCTGTTCTATCAGACCAGGTTTGAGTCCCAGCACCCACATGGCAGCTTACAAGTGTCTGTAACTCCAGTTCCAAAGGCTCCAACACCCTCCTCTGGCCTTCACAGGCACTGGCACGCATACTGTACAAAGACAA
Source organism: Grammomys surdaster (assembly GCF_004785775.1). NCBI lineage: Eukaryota > Metazoa > Chordata > Mammalia > Rodentia > Muridae > Grammomys > Grammomys surdaster. The sequence goes on from NW_021605476.1 coordinate 77,562, forward strand.
CATGCCAGCAAAGCACCCATTCGCATAAAAGTTAAACAAACAACAAAGACAAAGCCTCCCCGGCTGGCAGTCTTGATGTGGGCACATTTGCATGTTTCTGTGTTGAAAGGCCTTTATCTTTCTGATTCCCTAAACAGCTGGCAATTCAAGAGAAGCAAAAACCATTGTGCTAAGGATTTAATTACGTCAAGATCTTTAGATTTTAAAAATCTATTTATTTGTCATGCTAGGTAGGGATAGAATCCAGGGTCTTGTCTGAACTAGGCAAACGTTCTCTCAGTCCTACTGTTTGATTTTAATCAATGTAAGATGGGATGAGTTTCACATCCTTACCCTTGGAGTCCTTAGTGACCAGATGCTCTTGGGATATTGGCTAAGGAATCACATGCTCTCAAGAAATATTTCCTGCATGTAGTGATTATTAGGGAGTTCTGACAAGATGGGCAGTTTTAAGAGCTTTGTGTCTACCGCCTTCCCCATTAGTGAGGGAAGATAGTCTGTCCTGGGCACGTGTTGGGGATTGGGATGGAGTAGATTTCCCTTCATAAATCTATTTTTTAGATGTTTCTCCCTAAGAACCATGCTGATTTCCCAGAGTTCTGTGAGTCTATTGCCACATAGGTCTCTGGAGCTTACTCAGTCGAAAAAAAAATAGCTTCATGACATGGGAAGAAATCCTCACACATCGAACTCCAATTGAAAAGCCCTTTCCTGCCTCCCATTGGAAACATTTATGCTCGCCGCAGAGGCTCCAGGAAGAAACTCCGTGGAGTATTCCAGAGCAGTGTGAGGGAGTATACTCAGTTTTCAAAGGAGGATGATTTACAGCCTGTGGCAATTTACTGTTGGCTCTGGGGACACTTATTTCAACTAAACTAAAGTTACTTACCTCTCCTTACACGAAGATTACATCTCCCAACGTTTTAGATTTATTAACGATAATAACCCTTGGAAAAAAAGCCCACATTTCACATCCCAAATGCCAAGAATTAATGCTCCCTTTGAGGCTTGTATATATGTTCACCGAGCCAGGGAAGGATGCCTGGGAGGAACTGCCGAGTGGGGTAGGAAGGGACAAAATGTGGCAGAGTCCTTCACTGACATTCAGCCTGTGACACCAGCTTCACAGTATTCCAGAGGTGACCAAAATCCCACTTTTTCAGTGTAAACTGAAATCCTGCTTAACCCTTAGCTAGATTCAAGAAATCTATCATCATCTCGCCGTTCCTTGCTACCTCTGGTCCCCACAAAATGCATGTGCCAGTTTCCCTAGATTTCCAAGATTTTCCAACTCAGCCTCAAATTGGTCTCTGAGTTCATGAGGTAGCCCTCAGCTGGAAACATTAGCTAGGTTGCAAATTAAGCCAGCCCTTTGTCCATGAAAGAAGAGCTAGTTAAGTCATTTTAGCAAAGGACAAGAGGCGAGGAAGGGGGAGAGATCAAACAGCCTCAGAGTAACAGACAGCTCAATTTAGGGTCTTCTTGAAGGCTAAACGTGTAATTTTAGGGCTGAAAGGAATCTCAGTGGCTGCAGTTCAATCTCTCCGTTAACAACAGGAGCTTTACGCGGAGCTTGGGAAGAACAGAGAGGGTCCATGTCACAGTCGCACGGGGTGTCTTTCCTCAACAAACTTCTCTCTAGATAATGGGGTCAGGGAGCCTCACAGGGGTGAGGTTAACAGAATGCCTAACGGAAAACAAAGGGTATAAATTCCTGGGCACCCATAAGGGCCTTTTCTTTTTCTAGCCTGGTGTGGGAGCTATCAGTCAGTTCAGAAACACAGGGAAAGAAAGTAGGGGCTACTTTATCTCTCAGCTCCCCTCTTTCCTCTGAATAAAACTGGAGGTGTGAAGAAGTTAATCCCTTTGGGTTTTTGTTGTTTTGTTGTCTGTTTGTTTTGAGACAGGGTCTTGTTCTACAGCCCCCACTGGCCTGGAACTCCTAACTTCCCTGCCTCAGCCTTCAAACTGTTGCGTTACAGGAGTTACTGGAGTGGGGCAGACAATATAAAAGGCTTTAAACGTGGCCTTACCAGGTACATTTTGCTGTGGGTTTTTAAAATGTTTAGTCTAGGCATGGTACACATGCCTTTTATTTCAGTGCTAGGGAGGCAGAGACAGGCAGATCCTTGAGTTGGAGGCCAGCCTGACTGAATTCCACTACCCTGAGAAACCTTGCCTCAAAAATTACAAAACAAGAAACTCCAAAAGAAACAAACAAACACAAACACACACACACACACACACACACACACACACACACACAAAAGGTTTCTATCGCCATACTTCTGCACAGTGCTTGACTTCTCCAGCCCCAAAACGTCCACCTTCCCACACCAGTACCATCAGACATTTCCAAAACGTCCTTGCCTGGCTCCTGGGGGCAACAAAATTTTTAAGACTGGAGTAAAAATTTCTGTATGGCTTTGAATGCTAATGTGATAAAGTTTTGTGAAACTTTATTAGCAAAATGGGTCATGGGGGGCAGAGGGGATCTCGTTTTGTATAAGCTAAGGGGTCTGATGGAGCTCCAGCATTCCAAGCCAAGCCAGAGAGGAGACTGAGTGTCACCTGCCACTGGGGTTGTCATAGAACAGTTTGGATAAGGTCTGGCAATCAAACCAATCTCAGATATGACCCTGCCCTCTCAGGTAACCCTCCCACCTCCACCTGCCAACCATTTAACAATGGTTTCCTCTGGTTGAAACTGTCCATCCAAGCTTTCTGCTCACATTTTAACCTGTGACAAAGACTTTCTCAAATAGTGAGCATGAGGACAGGACGTGTGTGGCCCACCTCTGAGGAGGCCCTTACCAGGATTAGCTCATCGTTGGCCAGCTCTCGGGTCCAGTAAGTTTTGGGGCCATTCCCCTCAAGAAGAGTCTGTGTGCAGTGAATCTTGTTCTCATTCTCCCAAGTGGGTAAACTCTGCAGGCAGGAAAACCATTAGTGATATTAATTACAGTCTCAGCAGCGGGAGGGGAGGAACACAAAGAACACGGGAGAATAATTGCCGAACAGAAAAGCAACACATGGTCTCTGTCACCAGGGCACAGCATCTTCTCTGCTGAGCCACATAAAATACAATTCGGATTTATGGGACATAAATATATCTTATATCACATATACACAGACATGCTGGAGCAGCAAAGACTTAGGCATGCTTTGTGTCTCCAGGAATAAAATTCAGAGCACCCTTCTATCAGCACAGTGAACCTCTCCAAACAATTTGGACTTCAGTTAGAATCACAAAATGTTACAACTGCTGAGACATTATGTTTGCATCTGCTCTGGTGGCCGGCAGACAAGAAGGTAGGTCTCCACGGCCAGACTCTACACTAACACCTTTCTTTCTCTGCATTCCTCATCAGAATAGCACACAGCCTGCTCTAGTAAACCGGGGTGTCTGTCTCTGGGGATAAAGATGTTCCCACTTTCCACGCTACATCCTTCTAGAAACATTTAAAAAAAAATCAAGCCAATTTGAAGGTTCTTCAAGGAGTTGGAGGTGAACAGGCAAAAGAGAGTGTCCCTATAGCTTCCCCAGTGTCTGCCCACAGCAAAGTGAGATACATCTGGGCTGGGTGGCGCTGAATGTTCACATAATCACTTTTTAACTGACACATGGGACTCCTTCATTAGACAAGGGGTGGAGGAGGGGACAGGAATTTTTAAGCCTCACTCTCTCCAGGGTGTTACATGATTCTTTTGTTGTTCTTAAATCAGAATTGCCCTCTCTGGCAGTCGACAGGGTTAGATGGCTCTAAATTGAGCCCTGCCTCTGGTCAAGCCAACCCCTCCAGTAGACACCCTTCCTTCTCCACTCTATTCTGATTTTTTTTTCCCCTCCTCTGATGCTAGGCACATGCTAGGCAACCACTGGGCTGTGTTCCAGCCATGTCCTTTTTGTTGGTTGGTTTTTTTTTGTTTTTGTTGTTTTTTCAAACAGTGTGGTGACTTGAACCTCAGATTTTACTAGCTTCAAGCAGGGAATCAAATTTGATGGGCAAAGACTGTCTTATGAGTGAGCCTGTATCTGTACAACTGGGGCTGTATCTCTCTGTCCTTCCAAACATGGTGACCAGAGTCACAATTGGATCAGACAGGTATGGGCTCAGGAAAGAGAAAAGAAATAATTTCCCATTCTTTAGAATGTTGCTACATTACAAAACCAAAATTGCCACTGTGTTGGTCTGGCTATCTTTGAGCTCACAGAGATCTGTCTCTGCTTTTGGAGAGCTGGGATTAAGGGAATGTGCCACAATATTTGGCAACATTTGTAAATATTTGAGAACATTGGGAAAGCTGGCTGTGTTGACTCTGTGAAGCCGGATATGATGACTCTGTGATACTAGCTAGCCCTTGGAGGAAACAGGAGGATCGAAGCAACTCGGATCCAGCCTGACTATAGAGTGAGATCCTGTCTCAAACAACTAACCAAACAAGAAAACAAAATGCCTAAACAACAACCACAAAACCCATGATGGAGAAAGGGGACATCCTTTTTAAATGAGATAGCACGGTGTTACAAATAAAACCAGCAATGCAAAGTTCAGACTACTCACTAGCCTTTGGCTCATGTCTCAGGAAAAAAACAAAGCAAAATGAAAACAAAAACAAAACAAACAAACAACAACAACAACAACAAAACTCCTCTCTTGCTTGTTGGATATAGTGGTGGATGCCTGTAATCCCAGAATGGCAGGGGATGAGGCAGGAGCATCCGGGAGTTTGAGGTCACCAGGTTTACATGGAAACTTGCAGGCTAGCCTAGTCAGAGCTACATAGCAAGCCATGGCTTCTCATAAATCATTCTCCCTCCCTCCCTCCCTCCCTCTCTCCCTTTCTCTCTTCTTTGCTCCCACCTTCCCCCCCTCCCTCCCTCCCTCCCTCTCTCCCTCCCTCCCTCTCTCTCTCTCTCTCCCTCTCTCTCTCTCCCTCTTTCTCTCGCCTCTCTCTTTCCCTCTCTTCCCCTTTTCTCCTCACCCCTTCTCTTCCCCTCTCTCCCTACCCACCTCTTTCTGTCTTTCGCCCTTGAGGACTTAGAAAGGACATTCAGTACATTGTCTGAACTAAAACGTGCGTTGCTTTTACTTTTGAAAGAATTTGGCCATTCCCTTAAAGACCTCTGTTGAACACGGAAGGGCAGGAAGAGGTGACTGGCGATCTGGGCTGTGCAACTGGATCCGAATCGTTCCCTTACAGTCCAGGGACCCAGGGGGCGGGACGCTAGATCAGCTACTCCACCTATGACAGGTAACTCGGCAGCTGCGCAGAACAGGAGGCAGCAGCGGTCCTAGGAACCTCTACCCATGCTGCCAGAGCTAGCGCTGAAGACACCGCTAGCGAGGCGCTAACCACAGCCAGGACCACACAGCAACCCAGAGCTCAAAGCGCGCGCCTCTCGGCGCCCGGGAGATAGTATGAGGGGAACCGGGGTAGGGCTTTTTCCTGAGCCCAGGACCATTAGGTCACAGAAACTTCCCGTGACACACCCGGCAGTGAGTCAAGCGTTTTAAGGGGTACCCGGGAAGGAGGTGCGGTCTCTGGGGCCTCACCCTGCATTTGCGTCCATCCACTGTCTCCTCCTCGAAGTCCTCTCCGACCTTGAAGTTGATCTCCGTGGTGCGCACCGTAGTGGATGTCTTGATGTAGAACTGATCCCCGTCCTGGCGGATCTCCACGTGCGGCTTGGACGCAGCCGCCACTGCCACCTTCCTCAGCATGGCGTTCACACCTGCGCAAGGAAGCACAGGCTCGGGTCGCCGGTCCTCACCCACTGGTCCCCTCCGACCCCGCCCCAGACCTGTTTGGCCTTTCCCAAATCCTCTGGCTTTAGACGGGGCTCTTAAATTAGTTCCACTTGTCTCTGTCCTCCCCTGGGTTTTCGAGAAGAGAAACTGAGGTTTAAAGATGGCAAGTGGCTTTCCTAAGTTACCCAGTGCTTTCATGGCAAGATCTGGTCTCAAAGACGCCCCAGTTTAAAGTTCCTGCTCCTCATTGTGATCTAGCACGAGATAAAGATGGAACCGTCGAGAAAGGCGCCAAATGTCCAGTAAACCTTAGTTGAACCCCTTGGGTCCGGAGTCCGTTCTCCTCTGAGATTCGGATTTGGGGGTGGAGGGATCGTAAAGGAAACAGAGATTCATCACTCCACTGACTCCCTCCTGCCTAAACCACCCCCAGGCTACCCTCTCTGGGACTGGTGGCCTCGCAGCTGCTTCTACCAGACCGAACATACCCTTCGCACCAGCTTACCCAGCGCCTTGAGGAGCTCGTCGAAATTCTCGCTGCTGCGCATCTTCCAGGTACCGGCGAAGTTGGGCATGGTGGCGGTGGTGTTAGCGGTAGCGGCGGCGCGAAGGCAGCGGCAGGGACCCACCTCTGCTGCGGAGCGGTCACACGCGGCGTTGCAGAGAGAGACTGGCGTTCTGCGCCCAGCCGCAAGCGCCTTGAGTCACTAGGGTAGCGCCCCCCCTCCTCGCCCTTCTGGGGCCCCGCCCTCAGGTCCCGCCCCTGCCCTGCGCGCGCGCGAGGCGGGGGCGGGGGTGGCCCACGAGGGGTGAGCCCGACTCCCCGCCTTAAGGCGCCCCTCACCATTCCTCATCCTCCCAGCCACCAGTGATGCAACTTGGAACCTGCTCTCCCCGGTTGCCTCTTCCACCATGCCGCCCACATCCTGTTTTAAACTGGGTGGTGGGAGAGGGTTTAATGAAGTCAGGTCGGCCTGGAGGAGATACATGAAGCTAGCTAGGTAGTGGGGATTCAAGGATCACGACATCATTTCTCTACTTTTGCCTCTGTTTGAAAATATCTGTGAGTAGTAAGGCCGTAGGGATAGAAGCTACTTTCTTTCCACCCACATTTTCTGGCTGCCACTAGCCGGTTGAGTCCGCTCTGTTCTGGCTTTTGAGTTAGCACATGGAGGATCAATTAGAGTGGCGGGAAAGGCCCAACCCCCACCCTTGCTACCCCTGGCATGGAGGCACGGAGGCACCGAGGCACTGAGGCACGACCCCGTGCTGGAAACCAAGCCTCTCACACCTCTTCCGCTTAAGTTAGAAGGGAGCCTATCACCGTCCCTTTGTTGTTGCTGAAGGGACTGAACAAGCAAAATGCAGGGAAATGAGGCAGCTTGTTTTGCCTAAAATTGCGGGTTTGAGCTCTGCAGTCCTGGGAAGGCCGAGCAAGAGAGCCTAGTCTTGCCTTTGCTTAGACAGATCTGAAAAGCAACGCCTAAGGGATTACACACAGGTCATCGTGCCTTTCCGTATTTCAGATCTCAAAATATCATTGCAGCCTCTTTCCAATGTTTCACCATTGGTACACCTCAGCCAAACTGCCCAATTCGGGATCCTAGAACCTGCCACTCGTGGCAGCTTTTGAGCATGCTGTGCTTGGTCCCCAAAGGTCACTTTTCCTCTGTGGGTTGGAAAAAAAAAAGGAGGTTGCCCACTCATCATGACCCATGTGCTGTAAAATTCTGTTTTCTAACCAGATTACTTTCCCTGGAATTGACAGGTTCCTTTTGGTCCAGTCTTCCCTGGGAAAATTGACCATTTAGAGGTCAGTGATCAAAGTTGATCAATGCACCCTCATTTCCTCAGGCTTTGCCAGGTGGGTCTCAGAAGTGAATCGATTCTCAAAAGATGCAAATGTTCTGAAGCCTATAGGTGGTGTGGGGTGAGGATTCTCCAAGGACCCGGGGGTGATTTGTGCTGAATGCTAACAGAAGAGAGGCCCTGTCCTTCTGGAAGGGGCTGCAATTGGTTCTGTCTAGGGGCCCTGAGAAGCCATCTAAGACAGCTGAAGACAAGAGAGTGGAGAGGGGTCATAGCCGGCTGGGAAAGGGTGTGGTGGGGACAGCTTCATACATGTGCCATCTGTGCCAGCATAGGGGCTGTACGCTTAGAAGAACTTGGTAACTGAATTGGAAAATGGATAGCACCTCTGGTATTGACATCTTGAAGTATTTTATTGATTTACTTTTATGTCTTTATGTACTAGGTATGGTACGTGCAGGTGCACATGTGTCTAGAGGTCTCTGCCACTCTTCACCATACTCTTAGAGACAGGGTCTCACTGAATCTGGAGCTCACCAATTGAGCAAGTCTAGCTGGCCAGGAGGCCCCGATGCTGGCCGATCCCATGTCCACTTCCCCAGCACTGGGACTCCAGTTGTACTCCATCATGCCTGTATTTTCATGTGGCTGCCTGGGATGAGAACACAGGTCCTCGTATTTGTGTGACAAACACTATCATCTGAGCCATCTCCCAAGCCCTCCATCTTGAATTTTTTTAATCCTTGAAAAGAGGGCTCTGAACATACCTTGTGCTCTGAGATCTACAAGGTAGGTATCCTGTCTCTACAGTGATGGAATCAAAAGAGGGGTGTCCCTCATTTAATACTTGTGGCCGGCAAGGTGTTAAGTCAGTCAGGGTTGGGAGCTGGAGGCTGAAGGAGCTGGAAAAGCAGTTTTAGAGTTTATAGCCCAGGGAAAGCGAGTAAAGATGGCGGCGCTGTGGATGACAGAACAGCAGTGGGCTGGTTTTACAGCAAAGGTACCCGCGGACTGAAGGGAAAGTAGAAAACGGCAAGGTGGTGGGATTCATGGTTGAGAGCAGGGGAAATGGCTCTGTGGGTAAAGCACTTAGAGCCCAGGCATGACAACCTGAGTGCCAGTCTCCAGCACACAGGTAAACAGCCAGGTGTGAGGTGTGGTGGCGAGGCAGATTCCTGGCGCTCACTGGCCAGTCAGTTTAGCTGTGTTGAGTCTCTCCAGGTTCTGTTGACTCATAAAATAAGAGAGAGAGAGAGAGAGAGAGAGAGAGAGAGGGAGAGAGAGAGAGAGAGAGAGGGAGAGAGAGAGATTGAAGAAGATACTTAACACCAGTCCCTAGCTTCCATGCGCCTGTGCACACATGTGTAAACATACATGAATATATACATGCAAACACACTACACACAACAAAATCAAAGTGAGAGAGAGGGAGAAGCAAGGGGAGTCACCAGGAGCCAAGAGGGGCCTGCCCCAGGTTGGTATTGTCACAGCAGGACAATAGTGTGTGTGGGGGGGGAGCAGCTGGGAAGCTGGCTGTCACTGGAACTCTGGCTACCGGGGAACACCAAAACCAAAAGAGCCACAAGGACATTTTCCACCATGCTTCATACTCAGGATCCAGAGAAAGAGCCCTACTGAGTAGGGGAGACCCAGCTCTTGGGTTCTCTCAATCCTCTGAGCCTGCCTCCCTACTCCTTTTCTTCTGCTTCTTTACCTTTTTGCATATGAACCTTTGCCAAGGCCTGTCTGAAACAGGAACTGGGTGCAGCTCCAAGGATAGAGGATCTGGGGCCTGTTGCTGAGGGCTTCCTGTTCCACTGAGAAGAACCTAGAACCTGCAGACCCTGTGTGTACCACATGGGCTGACGGTGCCTGCTGGCAGGTGCGTGGTCCCGCCTGGGTTGAACCTGAAGAGAAAGCCTGAAGGGGACGAGAGTGTTAGTTGTGTGGTTATGTAGAACTATGTGTTTCCCAGCGTGACTGAACTACACAACTGGAAAGGGGTGAGGCCTAAGAAGCAGACAAAAACCTTCCACCAAGGACAAAGGGCCACAAATGGAATGGGAAGTTCTGTGTCCTCTCCTTTCCCCAAAGGACATGATAGGTGTTCTGTAAAGAATGGAGAACAGGCTGGAAGGTGGCAAAGCCTTAGAAGGGCCCTTTCTGTGACTGCTAAAAGTAATTCCATACAGAGAAGTCATGCTGGGTACCAGGCAGGCTGCAGGGAAGCCAAGGAGCAGATGAGGCTAGCTCCAGCTTATTGAAGAATATGCTTATCTCTAGCCTCTTTGGGATGCTAATACTTAGGGACAGCATGGTGGATGGCAGCCTGAAGCCCAAAGACAGAAAGGTAGGGCAACTGAGAATGGTAGGAAGAAAAGTTTGAGGTAGCTGATGAGGTGGCTCAGCTGGTAAAGATACTTGTGACTAAGCCTGACAACTTGAATTCCATCTCCAGGGCTCCCATCGTAGAAGGAGAGCGATGACTATTAGAAGTTGTCCTTTGACCTCCACATGTGCAACAGCAGTATACCAACACACACCAAGTAAATGAATTAATTACATTTTAAATTGTCTTTCCAAGAAAGAAAGTGTTGAAAGGGCCAGGAGGCCTGGGCAGAAGATGGAGGGACATGGGAGTGGGGTGGGGCTTGGGGGCTGGGGAGAAAGTTGACTAGCTTACAGATCTGTAGATCTGAATGTGCCTGGAGGTTGAAGGCCTCTCTGTTGTGGCAGGTGGGCAGTCAGAAGTAGGGACGCAGGGGTCTGTGGTGGTGACGATGAGCCACCTGCAGGATGCTAATGTACCTACGGATTCTGCAGCAGAGCAGACGGTGTATGCATTCTCTAAACCATCAAGGCCTGCTAGCCTGCAGGGCTGACGTTTCAGAGAACCAGTTCAGTCAACACCACTCAAGAACAGCGGGGGCAGAATGAAGAAAGACTTGAGAGAGGCGATTTAACCAGATTTCAGGTTAATATTTGTGTATGTGTGGGAGCATGTCAGGAATCATGTATACTAAGGTCAAATTAAGCTTTATTTTATTGTACATGTGTGTGCACAAGTGTGCAACATTGTAGCTATGGAGAGCAGAAGAAAGCCTTGTTCTCACATTCTGCCTTGCCTGAGGAAGTATCAGAGAACTACTAAGGAAGCAAACTTAACCATAAAAGACTGGCTGGCTGTTGAAGATGAAAGGTCACCAGGGAGTGAGTGCTGGACTTCATGATGGTGTGCAAGATGGGCCAGTGGTAGACAGTTTTGTTTAGAGGATACTGAGTTCTCACATCACATATTATGGGCTGGAGGCTCTGGTCAACAGACACACGCAACTGCTCAGAGTCCGCACTTCAGTACTGCAGTAGGAGAGCGCATCCTGGAAAGAAAGTATCTAGGGTGAGAGACCAGAGAATGAGGAAGGGTCTGGCGCAGGAGAACTCTGGAATTTTGACTTCTTTTTAAAAACACAGAAATATTATCAGAATGTGCTTTCGTTTTAATCCCAGGTGTGAGAACGTGGGGTTGCTTTCTGTCCAGAGCTGCTGACCATGATTCACCTGATGCTCTAGTAGGGGGTGCTTTTGCCAGCTGCAGATAGTTTTTGCGATTGTGTGATGTTTGGAATTGTGGGAACTTTTCAGAGGGTACGTAAATGTGAGGGCCCTGAGAGGTGTGTGTGTGTGTGTGTGTGTGTGGGTGTGTGTGTGGGTGTGTGTGTGGGGTGTGTGTGTGTGTGTGTGGGTGTGGGTGTGTGTGGGTGTGTGTGTG
>NW_021605476.1:88992-95860 GCF_004785775.1 Grammomys surdaster
GTGTGTGTGGGTGGGTGGGTGGGTGTGTGTGGGGGGGTGTGGGGTGTGTGTGTGCGTGTGTGTGTGGGTGTGTGGGTGTTTGTGTGTGGGGTGTGTGTGTGTGTGGGTGTGTGGGGTGTGTGTGTGTGTGTGGGTGTGGGTGTGGGTGTGTGTGTGGGTGTGTGTGGGTATGGGTGTGTGTGTGTGTGTGTGTGTGTGTGTGGGTGTGTGTGGGTGTGGGTGTTTGTGTGTGGGGGTGTGTGTGGGGGTGTGTGTGTGTGGGGGTGTGTGTGTGGGGTGTGTGTGTGTGGGGTGTGTGTATGTGTGTGTGTGGGTGTGTGTGTGTGTGGGTGTGTGTGGGGGTGTGTGTGGGGGGGGTTGTTGGTTGTTGTTTAGGGAGGTTGTTTGAGGTTTGTTAGTAGCCATGGTCAAAGAAGAAACAAAAGGAAAGGAATTAGTTTAAAGTATTTTCCTAATTCCTCTCTCCCCTCTATCCTTGTTTCTCTCCTATCTAGTGTTAGAGAGTGAACCTAGAGGGATAAAGGGTAAGAAAAAGAAGGACCCACAAAGTAGCAAAGACCAGTTACAGTCTAGTGTGGGATAAAGGGGTGCGGCAGTAAGGACCACCAGTTTGGATCTGAGGCTTTAAAATAGACTCTGAGAGGCTCTGGGAGACCTGGTGACAGGGACTTGGAATTCCAGATCAATTCTTGTGACAGGATCTGGGAGCTTGGCAACGGTAACGATGGGGTCAGACCTTGGTCCCCAACTGTTCAGTCCTGGAAGATGTGATTGGCATGGTCGGGGGAACAAAGGTCACTTCTTATCTCAACATATAGCTGTCCAAATATCAATTGATTCTGTCTGTGGAATTCTAGAACTTTCCAGGGAGCCCTGTGAGTACTGTGGGCTTGCATCAAGGATCCTACTATTGTTTTTGCTAGAAAAATCTGATCTTGGAAAAAAAAAATCTTCCTGGAGGAAAAAAACATTTAAAATATAAGATTCATAAATAGATTTACATATTTACCAACCATTTTTGGAGAGAGTACCATGTGCCAAGTATGGAACTCAGAGGTGAAACTGAGGGTCAGAGGAGAACCTACCTGTGAAGGGTCAGAGAGAAGCTACATATTACAAGAACTCTCTGGTAGGGCAGACAGCAGTGTCAAGAGATTTGGGACATCGTAATAAGGATGCAAAGGGACTCAGAGGGGACACTGTGGAAGTCTGGGGTAGTCTTGAATCTGACAAGCGAACTTTCTAGGGAATATGACACCATACTGAGTCTGGGCCGCCAGAGAAAGTCTTTCTGGGCAGCAGAGGTAAGGGACCGGAGGAGGTGACTATTCCTGAGGACCTAGGACCCCAGTTATTTTCCTCATGCCCCACACAAGGGATCTCCCCAGCACTGGAGTACCTGCAGAGGTGTTATTCTGTGTGGCTCTTGGGGGTGGGGGTGGGAGCTGAAACTCAGGCCTGCACCCTGTCTCCAAGACCTCTTTGTTCCATGGCTGGCCCCTTTGTTGACTCTCTTGCCAGCCTCTGCCCGGGCCACTGACCTGCATCTCTGCAGGGACATTTCTGTTGAGCTTTGCTATTCTTATTTGGAGGCATGCCAGGCCCCCCGAAACCCCCCTCACTTCCCTATCCCCTGCCCTCACTGAACTCCCAACCGCTGTCCTGACCCTCGCCTTCAGGCAGACCCAATTCATGCTGAAAGAATGGGGGTCAGAGTTCAGTCTCTGAAAGCTAGGGGCTCTGGAGCAGCCCCAGGAGGAATCCTCAAGGCAGCTCTCCATAATGGGGGCTGGGACCGCTGTGCTCTGCCTGGACAGTCTGAGAGTCAGCAAAGAGGACAAAGAGCCAGATTCCAAGGAAGAATGGCATGCGCGCTGCACACTCTGCTTGGGTTGGAGGAATGGAAGGAGTGCTGGACTAGGAGTCTTGAGGCAGGCAGCATCAGGAAGCAGCATCTGGGGACCATGGCATGTGCTGGTAGAATAGTACCACAGGCAGCACTAATCGAGCTGTTTCTTTAGACCAGGCACCACAGCAAACGCTGCACATGTATGCACTCTTTTGTCCAAGAAGACTGCAGACAAGGAAACCAAGGCTCCAACTGTGACCCAGCTAAGAGACAGAGCTGGGAGGGGAGCCAGAGGGTGACAGAGAGCTGGCCCCAGATTAATGCACAGATGGGGTTCTGAATCCCAGGTGCCTGTTCTCAGGTCATACAGTGGAGCAGGGGCGGAACCTCATCTCTTCTCTGTCACCTATGATCTCAGCATCATGGGAGATTTCTGGCCAGCTGAGTGCTAATGAGACCAACTCTACTTGGGGCCAAAAGAGAATATGGTATTTCTCTTTCCAGCAGGGCCTTGTAATTTGAAGAAATTCTCAACCATTGGGAACCTCCATTTCTTCTTCTAAAAGAAGAACGGTGGTACCCACCAGTCCGTCGTGCTGCTTCTGGAGATGACTTAATTAATGTGTAGACAGGTGGCTGTCATCAGCCACTCGATCCACACCACTCTCATTCTTGGCCTGTCCTCCAGTGGAGATGGGAACCATGGATTCTCTTCTTTGAGTTGTTTCATTGATTCATCAAACATTTTTCTTCTGGATACACTCTGGCCCAAGCCTGCAATCTTCAGGAATTTGATGTACCCATTTTATACATCAAGAAACTGAGAATTGAGGGAAATTGACTCACTTGAGATCACAGAGGAGTAATAGACAGAATCAGGGTTTGTTTGAATGTATGGCAGTCTCTGTGCAGGGTTCATAGGTGAGGCTGGGTCCAGTATCTACCATGACAGGAAGAGAGAGGAAGAAGGAAAGCAGAGCAGCAAGCGACAGAGAGAACACAAACGAGTGGGTGCGGTATGGGAGGAGGAGAGCTAGGAGACAATCTACGGGCCAGCCAGGAGGAGCCTGAGGAAGCCACCACCCCTGCTGGAGGGGCATGGCCACCTCAGGGAAGGCAAACAACCCAGGTACAGACATGACATTGCAGGGATATAGCATGATGTCCATACAGGGTTTTCCTAAAACAGTGCACACTGATGGTGTCAAGATGTTAGATTTCAGGGCCTGGCAGACAGCTCACATGAAGAGTACCTGTCTTTCATGCACAAGGTCTTGGGTTCAAAGCTCAGCATTGCAAAATAAATCCTATTTCAATTCAGATTTCTCTTACTCAAATGATCTGGGAACTCAGGGCTGGTCTCCTGGCTAAGAACCTCTGATAGATTGAATTTTGCCCTCAGATGTGTATATCGTTGTCCCGAGGCCCTAGTCTACTGAATGGGAGCTTAACTTAGAGATGGGCTCTTCACAGAGGTTATCAAAGTCAGATGAGGTCTTCACCATGAGGCCTAGTGGAAGACAACTGTTGGCATCATTATGGCATGGAGAAATTGGGGTCTAGGGAAATGGCTCAGTTGAAAAAAATGCTTGCCATGTAAGTGTGAGACCTGAGTTCAGACCTCCAGCACCCACATTAAAACAACAAGAACTGTACATGATGCCACATGTAATCCCAGTGCTTGGGAAGACAGATGGGTTCTCGGGACTTATTTTCTGATCAGCCTAGCTGAGTTGGTGATATCCAAGTTCACTGAGAGATCCCGTCTCAAAAAAAAAAAATTAAATAAAAAGGTTACCTAACACACACACACACACACACACACACACACACAGAGACACTAATGCACCTGTACACTCATGCATATACTGGGAGAGGGAAAGGGAGAAAAAAAGAGAATGAAGGAAAGGGGGGGGAGTTTGAACACAGAGACAGAATGGAAACATTATGAACAGAAACGGAGAAAATAGCCACCCACAATCCAGGTAGAGAGCCCAGCAACAGCCCAGCAGGAGATCCAGCTCAGAAGGAGCCAGTCCTACCCGACTTTATCTCAGACCTCAGCCTCTAGAACCTAAGTGTAAGCTATTCAGGTTATGGTATTCATTTTTACAGCTCTAGCAGTCAATACTCAACCCTTAGGAAGCCAGGTCTGGATGCCAGTCAAGGGACCTCTCTCAGTTTCCTCCCCATCCCTACAAGCACTCCTGGTCCCTCCCTGCAGCTGCTGCCCTCGCTGAGCAGTGGAGGTGTAGACTACCTTCTCACCCAGTATAAGTGCCCCACTGTGAGGCAGAAACTCTGAGGATCTGGTTCAGAACCAGGTTCAGGCAAAACCTGGTTCACTGGAGCTGCAGAACAGATGAGAAGAATCCAAGTCTCCTTGGTTGATGGGCTGGCAGCAGGCCTGCCGTGTTGGTGAGGTTTGAATCATTCACCATGCAAGGAAGAGCAGATGCTCTTCAGTCTGAACTGAGTGGATTCCTGATGGCCTGCACCCTGTAGGATATAGCCAGATGTTATCAACATCACCTAAGAACATTTTAGAAACACAGAATCCCAGGTCCTAAGCTGAGCTGCTGTATGAGAATTCACATGTATCCCCCAGGATACCTGGATCCTGTTTAAGTGATCTCATGGCTACACTGTAGAATTGCACAGGGTTAACAATA
Organism: Grammomys surdaster; assembly: GCF_004785775.1. Classification (NCBI taxonomy): domain Eukaryota; kingdom Metazoa; phylum Chordata; class Mammalia; order Rodentia; family Muridae; genus Grammomys; species Grammomys surdaster. The sequence continues at coordinate 93,514 of NW_021605476.1, forward strand.
CCTATGTGCCTCTCCCAGAAACTCTCCTGAAATGATTCTAGGCTTTGACTTCGACACCAGATTTTGAGACGATTTTCAATGATTGTGATGCCCAGCCATGTTTGAGAGCTTGCTCTCCCTTCCCATCAGAAAAGCTTTGTAGCAAGTATCAAAGGGAGAATGGTAGTCTAAGCAACCTCCCTCCATGGTTCACACAGGCTGTCTGGGAGAGTCCTGTGGATATGAGTCCTGACTAGCAAAAGGCATGGTCAAGAGGCCCATCTGGCTGGGTTGAAAAAAGTTCTAGTGCCTGAACACAAGAGCTGGGATGAGGTGATGTGAAAACTGAGTCAAAGCCCAAAGACACCAGCTCACCATAATTATCCCCATAACAAGATCCCTAACTATCCATGGCAGAGATGGGGCACACAGACAAGTGCTGGGATGCTCTGTTACGGCTCAAAGTTTATTCTGTCTCTAGGGCGTCTAGACAATGCTTCATGGAAGGAGTTTTGTCCTGAGAGCATTGACCCGTTTGAATCCCTCTTGTGAAATCCAAGGTGTGCCCAGTTCTGAGGAGGCTAGGAAAGACAAAGAGGGCGCAGGTGGTTCTAAAGTTGGCGGAAGGGAAAAAATCTTCCTTCCTGAGAACCAACAAGTGACCCCAAGAAGACGAGAGGGAAGACCCTGCTCCCGAGCTCAGGTCTCCCTCCCACACTATGGTCATTGGTCAGTGATCCTTAGTTGAGATTTTCGGGACTCAAATGTTACCTTCCACATTTTTTTTTTTTTTTTTGGTTTTTCGAGACAGGGTTTCTCTGTGTAGCCCTGGCTGTCCTGGAACTCACTCTGTAGACCAGGCTGGCCTCGAACTCAGAAATCCGCCTGCCTCTGCCTCCCGAGTGCTGGGATTAAAGGCATGCGCCACCACTGCCTGGCTATCTTCCACGTATTTCTACACACATTTCCTACAGCAGCTTGGAGGATAGGGACTAATTAATTGTAAGAGAAGGACATAAACCCTGAAGTTCTGGGACCCCAGGTTTGAGACTCAGTTCCTCATTAACTAGTTCTGTGAAACTTTGGCTAGGCATAAAAGCTCTCTGAGTCTGTGCGTTTGGGATGTGTTGATCCCCACAGACACATAGGTCTGGGTAGTCCCATGAAAGTGTTTGTGTAACTATACCTGGGAACATTGCCCATGCTGGAGAGATGTCCCTGCTCCGTGTACTGGTAAGGGTGGTGCCTGTGTGATACACTTCATGCACACACATGTTAACATACATGATTGGCCCATGAATGCATGTGTGTACATATATGCCCATGGTTTCCTCACTCTGGTCTCTCAGGGCCAGCTGTGCCTCAGAAATCTAAATTTTGCAGATTCTCCTAACCAGTGTGATACCCCATATTCAAACTTTAATATTACAATAAAACACCATGTGAATAGTCTCATGATATCGGGCACAGAATAAATGGCTCCATGTCAGTTCTGGTCTGATTTAATTTTCATTTTGTTCCATTCCATTTGGGACTTCAGAATTTTAGAAAAGGGACTGTATACATTCCTGTAATCACAATACTTGTGGGGGCTGAGGCAGAGGGATCACTGTTCAAGACCAGTCTGGTCTATATAGCATGACTCTCTCCCAAAACAATAAAAGAAGGACTGGTGTGATGGCTCGTCAGATAAAGGTGCTTGCTGCCAAGCCTAATGATCTGAGTTCAAGCCCCAGAACTTACCTGGTAGAGGAGTTGCCCTCTGACTGCCATGTGAGCACTATGACATGAACGTGCATGTACACACATACACACACACACACAGAGTAAACAAATATTAAAATGGTAATAAGGGGTTGGGGAGATGGCTTAGTTGGTACAGTGCTTGTCAGTACAGCATGAGAACCCTTGACATTCACTCCTAAGCGTTCCAAGTGCTGGAATATAGCCTTGTCCATCATTTCCAGCCCATGTGACTTTATGTGTGTTTTGGTACAGAGGTCGAGTGCCTAACTATCTCGATTTACCTGGGACTGGGGAAAATTCCGAGGCCATGGGATTTCAGTGGTAACATGAGAAAGTCTTAGGTAAACTGGGGCAAGGAGTTGTCCTGTGTGTATGTCAGTAGGACTATCTGGATGTGTCCCTTGGTTCTCTTTATCTGTATACCTCTTCTTTGTACCCTGGTGTGCACATCTGTAGATGTGTGCTGTTGACTGAGTGTGTCTCTATGTCAGCCTTTGCGCCTGTCACATGCCTCTCCTGTCACATGCTTCTCTTGGGTCATTCTGGGTGTCTGGCCCATCTATGTGTCCCAGGTTCCTGCCCTGATTCTGTATCTCAGGCTCTGGATATGTATGTCTGCATG
>NW_021605476.1:95870-101139 GCF_004785775.1 Grammomys surdaster
TCTCTCTGCTGTAGTACTGAGGATACATCTTCTACTTCTGCCTGTGAGCCTGTATCTGGGTGGCAGAAGCTGCCCAGAGCACACCCAGGGTCTCTATAGGTAGTCCTGTGCAATTCAGCATATCCACCCACAGTTCCCATATACACCCCTTTCTGAACCCTGTTCAGCCCCAGGCCAGGTCCACTTTAGAGTATCTTGCTCTTCAGGACTCTACTACCTCTCTTTACCTCAGACCTTTGCATAGCTAGACACCTCAAGTCTGTCCTCAGTCCACACCTTTCCTTCCCGGTGCCCTCCATGAGTGCTTGTCATTGTCTTTCCAGTGTCCTTGTCTTTTCTGGGCTCACCTCAATCTCATTTGCTCTACAAAGCTCCACTCCCACCCCCAGAGTTAAGGCATTTTTCCTTCTCTGGCCTCCTGAAACCCTAGGTGGCTTGTTACCACAGATGGGCAGAGGCAGGGGAGAGAGGGAGGCTCTGTTTATTGAGCCTGTGAGCTACCAGGCACTAGGCTGTATTGCCAAACAGTAGGAGTTCTCATGGCTGCTTTTCTGATGCGGGGTTTAAAGCTGAGAGGCTGAGATACCAGCCCAAGGTCTCACAGCTAAGAAGTACTGAAGCTGGTTTCAAATGCTAGACTCTTTCACCAGGATATCACATCACTCCCTCTTGCGGGTGTCTGCCTGCCTCACGGACCTAAGGACCTTTTGTATCCTGAGACTACCTTCCTAGTGCTCAGTGCTGGCTTGGTACCTAAGAGGCACTCCATAAAGGTTTCCCGGATGAATTTTTGCTCTTGAAAACCACCTTAGCTTTCATTAGTGTGATTTACACAAGTGCGGGAAATCTCTAGGCTGCATGGCTGGAGATGGGGTGGCTATAATTTATCAGAAAACACGGTGGCGGCTCCACTACTCCTTTTTAGTGCAAAAGGCGAAGATAAATTGATGATCAGCAGTCTGGTGAGAGAGGGATTGTGGCAGTGGGCACCCACCCCAGCTAACAGCATAAAGCTCCAACACAGAGACCCTCCAACTGTCCCCCCATGTGGCTCTGACCATGCAGGCCCTTCCACCTGCTGCCTAAGGGTGGCCACAGCGGGGTCAGCTGCCTCTCATCGATCGCACCGCTCAGGTCGACAAATGGTGCCTTTGAAAGTCCATAAAAAAAGAGACACTCATTCATCCCTGATCAATCACCTCTTGCTGGCCCCTGTGAGGCACGTGCGGCTGTAGCACAATGCAGGCTTGTCACCGGTGCTTGATCTCCTCAGCAGGATTAATGGCTTTTCAGATGTGACTACTGCCCACCTCCTTCCCCTCAGCCTGAGCCAGGCATCTTCAAACAATACTGAGGGACTGAAGAAGCCCCAAGCTCCCTGAGGCCCTCCTTAATCAAGATGGACAGATATGGGACAGAGAATCTACACACACCCCCAGGCTCCCGTAGAAGCCTGAGCGGACTCCTCCTGGGGCAGGCAGGCAGGGCAGCTGCATCGGCCTTCCCAGATGTCCAGGGGAATCCGTTCTCTTCTCATCACAGATGCAGCTGACAGAGCCCTAAGAGGCCTACCTGAAGGGTCTCAGGCTGCACCGGACCAGGCTGTGAGATCAAAGGACTCCAGCTCAGGAAGGCTTTTGAGCATGGAGCTGAGAACACTGGCTTGCTGCTCCCTCTCCTCCCGGTGACTGACAAGCTTGCCCTTTTCCCTTCCCAGGCTGCCTCTGCATGGGCTGTGAGTGATGCAGGAGGCTTTCTGGGCTATGGAGGTGATTGCATTAGTGCTGGTAACTCCAGAATTAATCATCGTAATAAGACCTGCTGGGCTCTGGATGGATACTCATGGCTGCTCACATTCCGGTGGCACTGTGCTTCCCACCGAGCTGCAAGATCATGTCCTCAGCTTCACGACTCCCCAGGGCCCTGCAGGATGTGAATATTTAATTAACATCCCTTCCTTATTCACTGGAGTGTTTGTAAATATGATTCATGGGCTGAACTGTTATCTCAGTAGAATACTCCAGAAACCCTTCCACCAGCCAGGAGCTCGAGGGCAGAAGCAACTAGCTGCATGGCAGCTCCCCACCCTCCCTGTGTTCCACAGTGACCATCTAGGATTCAGTCCATCTAGGGGCATTGGGTCTGGGCACAGCCCATGTTCCATAGGACATCAAGAGATTGCTTTGCTTTTACACCGTAGGTCAGGCAGTTAGTGAAGAGATATTGAAAATGACCCTAAGATAGATGGCTGACTCAGCAAATCTGTAGTTCACAGGATGTAGGGGATGACCTCAGGGGACATCCTCCTGATTGTCTACCTAGAGACAAACTCACACAGCCACAGCAACGAGGCATCTTACCCCTAGTGCGAGCATGTTACACATAGGTTCTGAGGGAAAGGCATTAGAGTGGGGGCGGCGGTGGCAGGGGTGGAGGGCAGTCAGAACTCAGTTCTTGTCCCCACTCTGCTGTTACCACCCTTGGGTAGGTGAGTTGGTCTCAGCTTTAACCTCTACTTTGTGGATGTGACGCTGCTGCTTCTATTAAGACCATAGGATGACCGCACTGCTGGGGAAATGCTGCCAGTCCGTAGTGCACGCTGAAGTATGTGCTGACCTGCACCTGGGGTAGTTGGAGGACTGAGCTGAACTCTTTCATTGTACAGGTAAGGAAACTGTTGCCCAAAATGAGAAAGAGCCTGCTTAAAAGCTCAGCCTAGCAGATGTTACACCTACAGATGTTTCTTCAACAGAAGTTAAAAATGAACTATTGTGGACAAGCAGGTAAGAGTGTTTGCTGTCAAGCCCGACTTCGTAAGTTTGAGCCCTGTGACCCGTAGAAGGAGGAGAGAACTGATTCCTGAAAGCTGTCTGTGTGCACGTATGTTCTATCTCCATTTCTCTCACAATTAATTGATTAATATAATAAAACTTTTTTTTGTTTTGTTTTTGGAGACAGGGTTTCTCTGTATAGCCCTGGCTGTCCCAGAACTCACTCTGTAGACCAGGCTGGCCTCGAACTCAGAAATCCGTCTGCCTCTGCCTCCCAAGTGCTGGGATTAAAGGTGTGCACCACCACTGCCCGGCATAATAAAACATTTTAAAAATGAACTCTTAATTGTTTTTTTGTTTGCTCAATGGCTATCACCATAGAGAACCAAGAAAGGGCTTTCCTCCCCTAGATAGAGTGCAAGCTGGAGCTATGGGTGGGCTCTGCCAGGAGCCTAGAGCTCTCATGTTGACCCTTGGTAGTCAAGGTACTGGGCCATCTGAGCACCATCCTCAATTCAGGAGCTTTCTGTGGGTGACTATGTCCAGCTGCCCTACATCACCCACGGAGCCTGGACTAGCTAGGTCTGTGGAGTATCTAAAATCCACCACAGGGCCTGGGAGACCTACAGGGACTGGCCTTTCTTGGGTCTCCCAGTTTCAAAAATGACCCTGTATAAGGCTATTCGCAGACTTGACTGTGGCTTCCCTGCCTAGAGCTTTTGTGCAGAAGCCAGCACTGGAGTCACATCCTTTCTCTAGCCTCCAAGGCTGTGATGATCTATTTTACCCTGTCATGTTCCATTTCTGGTTGAGCTTCCTCCTTAGACCACAGACAGCATATAGTTCTGCTTGGCACCTCTTTCCCCTGTGCTCCTGGCAAAGCTCCCTTCCTGTGATCCAAATTCCAGCTCACAGATTCCCAACTCTGGAAGCTTCTCTCATCTTCTTGTTGAACCATCCCACGATGCTCATCCTAGGGGCCAAGTCTTGTGTATCTCTGTGTCTGGGGGATGGCACAGGATGGGCACTGGGATGTCAGCAGCTGGATGGTGAGTGGTGAGTGGATTTTCCAGACAGGCTTGCCAGCTGGCCTCACATATATGCATGGCCCTCCACACAGCAGCTGGTCTAGGACGGCTGCACTCTTCCCTCCCTCCCCCAGGCCTTTGTCTACACTAGTCCACAGGGCCAGGAGCCAGGGGTCCCTGGCAGATGGGGTAGATGGGAGTGGGAAGGAGAAGGGAGAGGTGGAGGCTGAAGGCAGCATACATCTGTAGCCTGTCTAATAAATGGGACTCTTTGGGATTCTGATGGGAGGCCCTATGATCTGACCAGCTTAGCAGGCCTTTATCTTCCTCTCTCCTGGGGGTATGGCGGCGCTTTGTCTGAAGTCTTTGATCAGACTGTGTGTCCTTTCCCTACCATGAAAGGAAGCAAAACTAAGATCCCTGTGAGGAAGCAGCTGGCTTTGGGAGGTGGAGTGATATTGACATGTGCCTGCTTTCACCGGAAGGTTCTTCTGGGCCTAGGTAATTCCATGACTGGCTGAGGAGACCTTTGCTTGTCCCCTGCCTTGCCTGTTTTGCAATGTCACCGTTATTGACTCTGACTCTACCTTACTGGAGAAGCTCTGAGGTCTCTTCCTATTCGCGTAGGCTCCTCAAGATGGGAAGAGTCAGTTTTCCAACGGGAGTTGGAGTTTCCCTGCCCTGTTCATTTGAAGAGCACAGATGAAAGCTAGCCATGTTGGGCTGCCAGTCTTCAGGGAGGCCAGACTCAGTGGTCATTAGAGCCACTGCTCTAGCCCACTAGGAGGGATCGGACTCTAACTCATTAACAAAGGTCAATCCATCTTGTCTCGCTCTGCTGACACCTCCATTGCCCCAGCAGCTGACACTCATGGAAGGGGGGTTAGAGAAAGAAGGATCTGGAAATTTTCCTTATTGTTTCAACCACTTTGAAGCCCGGGATGCTATGTATGGGCTGCATTTGATGTGGATTGCATCACTCCCCTGCTGTAGGACTTTGGACAAGACATTCTCCTCTCATGGGGCTTCAGCTTCTGCCTACGGATAATAGGGACACCAATCTTAACCCTCGAATGGGTGTTTTGAGGTTAGGTGAGACATTGGAAGGGAACTGTCCACCCTCAAAGACACCAGGATTATTACAAAGGATATACTGTGTGTTTCTGTGTGTGCATATGTGCATGTGGGTTTTTACACACATATGTATACATGTGTGCCAAGGTCAGAAGTGATGTGTTTTTAGAAAGATAAAGAGATAGAGAATATGTTCTGTGGGTGTGTGGAGAGGTATGGGAGAAGGGGATGTCTCAGTGGGCCCATGCTGAGGCATCTCTTCCCCCTGAGGGACCAGCCACACACTGGTATAGTATAAAATAGAGTTTATTCAGGGCATGGAGAGGGGAGTTGAGAGGGTAGTAGAAGCAGAGAGAGAGAGAGAGAGAGAGAGAGAGAGAGAGAGAGAGAGAGAGA
>NW_021605476.1:101149-105360 GCF_004785775.1 Grammomys surdaster
GAGAGAGAGAGAGAGAGAGAGAGAGAGAGAGAGAGAGAGAGAGAGAGTGTAGAGGCTGGCCATGAGCACATGGAGAGAGTGGGGGGAGAAGAAAAGAGGTGAGAGGACAGAGGGATCAAAAGATTAAAAGAGCAAGAGAGAGCAAAAAAGAAAGGAGGGGTCGAGCAGCCCCTTTTATAGTGGGCAGGCCTACCTGGCTGTTGCCAGGTAGCTGCGGGGGGTGGAGTTTAGACAGAATGCTAACAAGAGGTCTACAGTGACTATCTTCGTCAGTCACTGTTGGTGCCTCAGTATTGGAATTGCAGGCTCACACCTCCACGCCTGGCTCTTTATGTGGACGCTAAGGGTCTGACTAGCTAGCGCAGCTGATCTAGAATTCACTCTGTGGCCCAATCTGGCTTCAAACGCTCAGCAGTTCTGTCCCTCCACCTCTTAAATGCTGAGATTATAGGTATGAGACACCATACCCAGCATAAGCACATAGTTTTAAAGTAAAAACGTGTCGAAAATTAAGCCCAGGAACAACCCGAATCTTTGCTTGTTTGTGTTTCCTTCTGGTTCCTCTTCCATGTCTGTTCTAGACAGTCACATGGCAACATAATTATGAACATTTTCCCTCAGTTTAATAATGTAAGCAGTCCCCATGCTGCTGTGTAATATTAACTTTACTTTTTAAACAAAATTTCAAAACTCACACACAGAGGCTCAGTGGGTCAGCCCACCGTTCTGCTCCCAGAAGTTGAAACAGCTTGGGCAACAATGGTAAGCTTCATTTAAATAATAACACACCAAGATAATTAAGAAAACTCACTATTGTAAAACTTCACATTCTCCCCTAAAACACTCTGCTAACTCAATTCAAAACCAATCGAAATGCTAATAAGATTTTTCTATTTGGCAGATTGGCAATAAAATTTTTATGGGTGAATAAATGCAAAAGGATAGCAAGGCAATTATGAAAAGGAGGAACAAAGAGGAAAAAATTGCCTCAAGATGTGGGGAACTGTTAATGTTTAGTCGTTTTCATTTATTTATGTTTGGGTTTTTTTCTGTTTTGTTCTTGAGTCAGGGACTTTCAATTATGTAGCTGGCTGTTCTGGAACTCACTATGTAGACCAGGCTAGCTCTGAACTCACAGCAATCCACCTGCTCTGTATCTTGTGTGCTGGGATCAAAGGTCTGTGCCACCATCCCCAGCTGCCTTACTAGTTTAAAATCATCAGAATCGGCACGAGAGAAAACGGGCCAATAGGGTAAAGAGTTCGGAGATGTAGCATGCAGCATGTGAAAATGAATTGTATAAAAAAGTGCTCTTCAAAAATAATGTATTTAGAGGCTAGAGAGAAGGCTCCGTAGATAAAGTGATCGCTATGCTATGAGAATTGGGATTCAGATCCCCAGCACCCACATAAATTCAGGGTATTCCCAGGTGGAAACAGGATCCCTGGAGTAAGATGACTACCTAGACTAGACAAGTCAGGATTCAAGTGAGAGGCGCTGCCTTAATATGTAAGGTAGACAGTGGCTGAGGAAGACACATGACATCAACCTTTGGCCTCCACGTGTACATGCATACATGTGCACCTGTACTCATATGCAAATACACATGCATGCATACAACACCACAAATTCATACAAAATTAATGATGCCTTTATAGACTGGCCAAACATTCTAGAACTACACTAATCTCTCTTTCTCTCTGTCATGACATCACATGGATGGGTACGACCTTAGCACTGTTCCCTGCTATGGTATGTTCAGGTATGCCCATTTTATTTATTTATTAGATATGTGTGTGTGGTGTGTGTGGGGTGTGTGTGTGTGTGTGTGTGATGGGAGAGTGGGCGTGAACATGATGTACCATGCATTCAGAGGTCAGAGGATAGCTTTGAAGAGTTGAAGAGGCAGGGCCAGTCCTCCCATTCCACTTTTACAGGAGTACTGGGATCAAATCAGGCCCTCAGGCTTCAAGGCAAGTGCTTTGATCTGCTGAGCCATCTCACCAGCCCAATTTGCCTTAAAAACAAAACAACAACAAAACTATTAAAGGGCATGCTAAGAGCAGCAGCTATGCCTCTAAAGAGCTCCCCATACCTGCCAGGTTTTACAGGGTTTCCTTAAGAGTGGGGATTGCTGGATCAGAGGGTAGGCCAGTGAAGTGACTCTTAGGAAGTAAACCTGAATGGCTTCCTCAAAAGCAGAGCTGGTAGTTCCTTCCTCCCTCCTTCCTTCTTTTCCTCCTGGTGCTGAGCTTCTGAGCTGGTCTGTATTTTAGAACTGGGAATCCAGGTCAGGAATAGAACATTGAGATTCATCAAAGGAGAGACTAGAAATCCTAAGTGTCAGCAGGGTGTCATGGGAACTGTGCACCATTTGAACCCCAAGGGCCAGTAACATTTAAACTGGACTGCCTTCCAGAGATGGGGATGGAAAGGGGTGAGGGCAGAGACAAATCCCAGGGAGCCTTGGATGCCAGACCAAGGAACTAGAACTGTGTGCCCTGTGGCTATGCAGAGCCACAGAAGGTCAGGAGCTGCTGAATGAACTCTCACCACATCATGGAAAGCCAACTGGGGCCTCTGGGAACAGCTTCTCTAGATTTAGGACCTGCTTGGCAAGTGTGTACCTACCTGATGCTCTGAAGCAAGACATCCTTCTGCACCCAGAGGCCACCTTGGCTCCAGGCTCAATTCTGCAAGTGTAGAAAGGATAGGAGCCCTGTTTGGCCCTTTCTCGCCCCTACCCCCAGGAACCTGTACCTTGTCTCAGTCATTATTGTATTTAGTTGGGTCTGTGACAACAGAGTAAAGTGTCTAAAGACATTCATTGCGGCCATTCTTAAGAGCCCTGGCCCTGCTGCTAAATCTGAGGCTGACATATTCCCAGTTTTCTTGGTTTCCCTTCCTAGACTGAATTTGAATTAACTAGTCTGAACACCATTAGCCTGCATTATATAATGCAAATAGGCCTTCACTCTAATTCCAAGTGTTGGCTTTAGCAGGGAACACACTGTCACAGGCTACGCTGAGGTCCACTTGACTTGTGTGACTTTCTGGGACTGCTCATCCCTACTGCTTCTCAGCTGCTCTGGTTAAGCCTGTTTATTCTGGATCTGTCTGCACAGGTGGGCACAGGCTGCTTTCTTCCCAACACCCGGCCCAAGGTCTGTTCTGGGGCCCACATGTGCCCCAGGCAGCAGAGGCCTGGCAACAGGCCTCATTCATCTTCCCCTCTCACCCCACAGACAAAGGGCCTGATGTGTGTGCAGATGGGCTTGCCCCTCCATCATCCCTCACAACTAGTAGCCGATAATGTGCCTTCAATGAGTCCCACGTGGCCACTGACTGACCAAGGGTTGGCCAGGCAACGAGGCATGCAAACTCAGGGACTGGATGACAAAGCAAGTCTCCAGGGGAGGGGACATAGAGGGGAAGGGTGATCACTGCCCCATGGCGAATCCCATAACTCATTTCTGACTTGGATACATTAGGCCTCTCAAAGACCACTTGCCCCTGGACACTTAGCTGCCAAATTAATTGACAAGGGACCTTTGGAGGCAGCTCCTACAGAGCAGGAACCCCAGTCCCCGAGGCCTGGCTCAAGGAACCATCATTTGCAGGGAAGACAGAATTGTGCCTTGCTAGGCCAAAGCTCAGTGCCCTCCTATGCTGATTGAGGCTGATCGAGACTAGGGTCACTGCTAGGGCCCCATGCACTTGTGATCAAGAAAACTGGACCAAGGGACTGCAGTACACTTCAACCACTCAGCACTAGGACGTTGGAGTTATGCTTTTTTCATGCCCTGGTGGCCAAGCTGGCCAGGCCTCTCCATCTCTAGCCCATTTTTCCCACGAGGCCAGCAAGGGCCTGGTCTTAGTGCAGACGTGGGAAGGCCTGTTAAGCTGTAGATTCAGGGAGGATGGGTGAAGAAAACAGTGGATGCGTTTTCAGAGATGTTAGGATCAGAGCCTGGGCCTTGGTACCCTGTGGCTGGGTCTCCTGTCCTCAACAGGCCAGTTAAAGAGATACTGGGCAGTACTGGCACATGCCTTTCGTCCCAGCACTCAGGAGGCAGAGGCAGGGAGGCCAACCTGGTCTATAGAGTGAGTTCCAAGCCAGAGCTGCACAGAGAGAATCTGTCTCAAAAGTGAGTCAGTGAGTGTAACAGAGGGAGAGGGAGAGGGAGAGGGAGAGGGAGAGGGAGAGGGAG
>NW_021605476.1:105460-167109 GCF_004785775.1 Grammomys surdaster
AGAGAGAGAGAGGGAGAGGGAGAGGGAGAGGGAGACAGAGAGAGAGGGAGAGAGAGAGAGAGAGAGAGAGAGAGGAATCAGAGAAAGTGGAGATTTATTCAATATAGCCACATTGACAGGAGAAACAATTAAAGAAGTATAGAAACTATTCTCATCTCAAGTCTATCTTTGGGGTCCTGGCATGAGGTTAGACTTAAGTAGAAGGTGAGAGGTGTGCATAGCTAAGCAGTCCTGGCCACGGCCTGGTCCCAGCTATGGTGACCCATTACTGTCTCTGCTCCAGCCTTCCCTGCAAGTGTCCGGGGAGTGGTCAGAACTGTATGACACTTCTCCCTCGGGAACAAACTCTTCCTTTGGCTGGCACCAGGGCTTTAGTTTTTCCTTCCCCAGCGTAGGATTCTCTGGGAAATTCCAAGTCCTTTGGGTCCGTTGTCTCACTATCAGATACTACAAAACACCAGAGACACAGGTAGCTCTGGAATAGCTTCAGTCCTGCCAGCACAGTTACAGAGGGAATGCCTGCAGCCAGGAAATCATAGATTATAGGTCACTGAAGCGTGGCCCAGGCTGGAAGAGGAGGGACGAGGGAAGGAGAGGTGCCAGTTACATTCCTGCCCTGTTGTTGGCAGGATCTTTTGTGGGCCACACCTTCTCTTCAGAACTGGCTTTGCATTTAGCAAATGCAAGATTCAAAACAGGAACCAAAGACTCTGTCACTAAACTTCTGTCTACAGAGCACTTCTTGTGAAGCAAGTGTTGAGTGACAAGCTACAGATTCTGGGGAGCCTGAATCTAGCAACCGAGGGAAAAGCAATCTCCATTTTACACGGGGGAAACAGGCTCAAAGAGGAGAAATCACTTGTAAGAGGCCAGGCTAGAAGGCAGCCTTTCTCTTGGCTTAAGGACAACGGTAAGACGGGAGCAGAGAACAGCCGTCCAGGTCTAGCAGGAGAGTCATAGCGGGTTCCGGAGAGAGGGTGCTATGTGGTCACCAGGCTGGAAGGGAATGCAGTGCAGAGAGGAAGCGCATAGCTTCACCAGTTCTGGACTGCCAAGCCCACTTCCTGCTGGGATCCCCTTAGCTCCTCCTATAGGCTTTCCCGGGTAGCCTCAGCCTGGTTGCCATAGAAAATTTAACAGAGCTAAGCCCAGAGTCCAGCCTATTCTGGCCCTGGTCCACTTTCCCCATGAGTCTTTCTCTGGTTGCATGTCTTGGAACCACGTCATGAGGCTAGGTTGCCTGCCTTAGGGACCTTCTGCACCCAGAACTCTTGCAGGTTATCCCTCGAAGTCATGGCTGGGAAGGTTGAGGGCTGGGGTTTCTGAGGATTTCTGGCACTCCCTAGCAGAATAACATCCTCAGGAGGGCTGTGCATGACGGGGCTGGATTATGAAGTATGTGAATTCTGAGCCAGAGAGACGGGCCTCATTCCAGACCGTAGTCTGTGCTTTGAAATATTGCCCTCTGAACAAACAGACATCACCACCTTCATTGGAGCAGCAAGGACTACTTGCAAGAGATCCATAAGATCAACTGGGTCTGTTGACCTCCCCTCATAGAAGGAGGGTCTGGGGAGGATGACCAGACACCCCCCACCCCACAAGGTTCCAGCCCCTCTTTCCTATGCCTCTCTACAGGCTTGTACTGGCTGGTTTTGTGTGTCAACTTGATGCAAGCTGGAGTCATCACATAGAAAGGAGCCTCCCTTGAGGAAATGCCTTCATGAGATCCAGCTGTAAGGCATTTTCTCAATTAGTGATCATGGGGGAAGAGCCCAGCTCATTGTGGGTGGTGCCATCCCTGGGCTGGTGGTCTTGGGTTCTATAAGAAAGCAGGCTGAGCAAGCCAGGGGAAGCAAGCCGGTAAGTAACATCCCTCCATGGCCTCTGCATCAACTCTGCCTCCAGAATCCTGCCCTGTGTGAGTTTCAGTCCTTTCTTGACTTCCTTTGGTGATTAACAACAGTGTGGAAGTGTAAGCTGAATAAATCCTTTCCTTTCTCAACTTGCTTCTTGATCATGATCATGATGTTTGTTCAGGAATAGAAACCCCGACTGAGACAAGGCTGTATGTAATTTGGGCCCACCTGCAAGTCTTGCGGTCTCAGAAGGTACTGCAATATATGAAGTATGAGAGGGTAACTGAGAGGGGACTCCATCTATGCAGCTATGAGGACAGCCTCATCCAGGCTAGAGCCTTGACTTGATGATCAGCTGTTTTGGGGTTACTCACACTCCTGTATGTAACCCCATCTCCCATGCTGCTGTAAGTAAGTCAAATAAGCTCATTGGTTCACCAGGCTTGACTGGGGTGGAGTTGTTATTTTGGTCTGTCCTTGGTGTCTTCTTTGTAGGGACAGGGGAGAGACATGAGTCTGTTTCCCCCAAGGAAGTGTATGTGGTGGTTCTCCAGCTCTGGGTAAGTCTTGCCTGACTTTACCAGCTGTGCACAGCAGGAAGCCCCAGGTCTGGTTGCTGAGGGTGAAGGCTATAGAGGAAAGCTTGGTGTGGTTGGGCAATTGTTGGAAGGTGGAATCTGTCTGGTTTTGAGGCTCCTGCTGTCCTTCCTTTGCAGCCACCCAACAGCAACAACTCAGCAACAAGAACAAGTCAGAAATCATGGCAGGAGGTGGTGAGGGGTGGCTGGCCAGCCACCTGTGCTCGTGTCCAGGCTGATGATCCTGTGTTTAACTGCTCAGATGTAGTGTATACATCCCCCAGGACAGAAGTACCAGTGAGGCAGCCCCCACCCTGGGTTATGCTTCTGCCTATATTCTGGTCTGCCAACAACTTTCTGTGGCTGGTCTTTTGGTTGTTCCTCCTTTGGGGTCAGAGCCCATATGCACCACACCCCTATAACTGGTATTTCTGCCACTCTGTTGAGGAGGCTTAGCACCCATTCAGTCCTACTTCCTAGATCCCTGCAGGCAAAGACTATAGGGTTTTTTTTTCAGCCATTTCTTGGGTCAAAACTGTCTTGCCTCAGTCTTCTGAGACATACATAGAACAGGTCCTCAGCTTCCCACTTAGCAGTCTGAGCAGGTGCCTGTAGGTGGGGCCTCTTTCCCTTATTCCTCTATCCCCATAAATTCTGCAGAGGTCTAGAACAAGATCCATGGAGAACCTAGATTAGTCCCTTCACCTCCAGCTCTATTCAGAATAACTTTTCTGCAGGGAAGCCAGGGAAAACCAAAGCCAGTCTTCCCCACTTAACCTGCTTCCCCCCTCAATCTAGTGAAGAAATTCCCACACAAGCATGCCTTGAGCAGCTAAACCAGTTGATTCTAGAGACTCAAGTTGACAACCAAGGTTAGCCATCACAGATCCAAAGGCTGCCACTGAGCTGAGAGGTAAAGCTGAAGGGCAGAGTGATGTTCAAAAAGTGACCTGTGCTGTATAGAGTACAGGAGGAGGTACAGTCACTGTGACTGTTATGGTTTGGTTTGTGTTATTGTGGTAAGACTCTGGTCAAAAAGCTACTTGGGAAGGAAAGGGTTAATTTGGCTCACTTCAGGTCATAATCAGTCACTGAGGGAAGGTAGAAATTCAAGCAGGAACCAAGGAGGAAGCCGATTACTGGCTTACTCACTATCTCATGCTCAGTCAGCTTTCTTTGGTTGGGTTTTGGTTTTTCGAGACAGGATATCGTTGTGTGTAATCTTGGCTGTCCTGCATCTCGCTCTGTAGACCAAGCTGGCCTCGAACTCAGAGATCCGCTTCCCACGTGCTAGGATTAAAGGCGTGCTCCACTACTGCTGACTCAGCCAACTTTTTTATAGCCAGTGGGCGGGGCTCTCCCTCATCCACATTCATCATCAATTAAGACAGTTTCTCACAGATATGGCCACAGGCTAATGTGATCAGAGCAAATCCTCAACTGAGGTTCCTTCTTCTAAGATGACTCTAGGCTGTGCCATGTTGACAAAACATAAATTAAAGCCGGGCAGTGGTGGTGCACAACTTTAATCCCAGTACTCCAGAGGCAGAGGCAGGAGGATCTCTGAGGTTGAGGCCAGTCTGATCTACAGAGGAAGTTCCGTGACATCCAAGGCTACCCCATCTTGAAAACTCAAAAATAAATAAATTAAACAAATTAGTAAAGATAAATAAATTTAAAATCAAACCAGGATAGTAGCACCAGTGGAAAGTGCATTCCCATGTACAGCTCAGGTGAACCAGGTAAAATCAAAAGACTCTCATAGCCAAGAGAAAGAACTAGCTAGATAAAGAACTGAAGACAGGGAGGGCTTAGGCAGGGGCCCACAGTCTGCTGCCTTTCCAAGCCAAGAAGTGCTCACAGTTAGGGCTCAGAAGTGAAGTGACAGACAGTGGCTCTTACAGGAGACTGGCTGCTGTGTCACACAGCCTTTTAGGCTGGCAGGTATCCCTGAATAGCAAGATCTCCCAGGATTCCCCTCAGTCCTGCAGCATCCCAGAAGCAGTGACAGGATGGGGTTTTTAGCTGGTGGCATCAGCTCACTTACCTTCTCTGAGTTAGGGTTTATTGGGGAAGTTGTAGTGCGACTCTTTTAAAGCCACCTTTGGTGTCTTAAATCCCCTTTGTCTTTTCAGCATTTGATATGGCATGTGGAACTTTCCCAGGCTGGCAGCCCTTCCTGGCAGCAACCTCTGTATAAGTAGCAGCAGGAAGGAGGGCTCAGGGAGATGAATTCTCTTCCCTGAGTTCACTCTGCTCAGCATTTCAGACCTGCTGTCCCTACTGTGTCCTTAACTTTCCAACTGCCCCAAACTCCCTTTTCCCAACCTTATAGTCACCACACCTAGCTCTTCTCAGAACGTTTCTTCCCAACAGGCTCCTGAGTGGATGCATCAGGGTCACGCACTCTGTGTCCGCTGGGTCCACTGGGTCCACTCAGAGGTGTACAGGAGCCATATTTATTTTTATTTGATGTGCATTGGTGATGTGATTGCACGTATGTTTGTGTGAGGATGTCAGATACCGCCCTGGAACTGGAGTTACAGAAAGTCATAAACTGCCATGTGGGTACTGGGAATTGAACCTGAGCCCTCTTGGAAGAGCAGCTACTGCTCTTAACCACGGAGCCATCTCTCCAGCCCTAGCTGGTAATGGGTTTTAAAATGGGTATTATTGTTGCTGGCCTCCACCCACCCCAAGAGTTAGTCAGCATCTGCCAGCCCACCACAGAAACTCTTTCATCTCTCTCTGCAGCTCTGGGTTTCTTATCACCCTGGTAGGTCCCTCTCTACTTCCTTCTTCAGACTTGACTATCAAGGTCTCCTCCCTCATCCCTGGCAGAGTTTGGCACAGGATCATAGCATCAGTTTGGGGCTGGCAGGCTCATCATGGCTGGCCCCTTGTCCACCTTCTTGCCCTCAGACTCTTGTGCAGCTTGGCGTTGCTGCTTCTTGTGTGTGTAAATAAATGGTGTGGGCCAGGTTACAGCAGAACTTTATACATAGTGGGAACTTCCTCCACCAACACCAGGCCAGGGCCCTCGAGTTGCACTTTGGCTTCCAGCAGGATGAGTTCGATCCTGATTGTTATTCTTTTGTTTGTTGACATTTTGTGTGTGTGTGGGGGGGGTGTGTTTTGTCTGTTTGTGTACCACATATGTGCATGGTGCCTGCAGAGGTCAGAAGAGGGCATCTGATCTTCTGGAACTGGAGTTACAGATGGTTGTGAGCAACCATCTGAGTGCTGGGAATCAAACCCTGCCCTTTGGCAACAGTCAGTGCTCTTAACCACTGAGCCATCTCTGCAGCTCCTGTTACTCAGTTTTGAAGAGAGTCGGTGCAGGCTGTGGAGGAGGGGCATGGGTCCTAATCTCCTGCCCTGTCTTTGTAGGCTATGACCACCTCAAGCACAGGAGCAGAAAGCCAGGCTGTAAGGATACATGGGGACCTGGGTACAGTCTTCCCACTTTGTGGCTTTACCTCCTTGTATTGTACTCCGGTTTTATCACATTTTCTTTTCTATAGAGTAATGAGATATAATTCATAAGCCTCTGATACAGGGAGAATCAGATAAATGAAACGTTTCTAATCAGATGGATGATCTTTGGTGAAGATGGCCTGGAGTCCTGGTGAGGTAGAGTCACTGTGAACTCTTCGGGGACAAGGAAATCTAATCCTTTGAATATCCCCAGCCAGCCTTGCTTAGGCCTAGTTAGTAAACAGTGGTAAGACATCCATGAACAGTAGGCAGCCATGAGCCACTCTGACTAGCAGCTGATGAATCTAAAGAATACGGGGCTTCCATCTGCCTCTTTCCAGGCTCTATGGAGATTCCTGCATGTTTCAGAGCTAAACAAAAATTCTCAGTGGCACCTGGTTCTCCTCCTCATTTACTCCAGAGAAATAGCTCTCACATAGTGGCCAGTATCATATACCTTTCAGAGGGCCGTCCAACACAGATGACTCCAGGTCTTGGGCAATGCCTGAGAGTTGTGTCTTGGGTGATGTTTATACTCCACTCTGGGAATTTCACATCAGAAGCCACCAGGAGCTAAGCCATGAGATAATGATCTTCATTTGAACTTAAGGAAACTGAGGCCTGTGAGGTTCTTGCTCATGGTCCACAATGACTTAGTAGAAGGCTCTCATTGTCTTTCATATGGAAGGAGCCAAAAAGCCAGATACCTGCCTCTTCATCAGCACTGGCTGGTTGTGTACAGTCAGTTACTGCCACCCTCTGGCCAATGTGACAGAAACTCGGCCTGTGTTCCCTAGACTAGGTCTTGCAATCCAGGGATCCTAGGATGTTCCCTTGAGTAAGAATCAGTGTATTCTTATGGGCTTGGATTTGTACCCAGACCCCTGCCCTCAGCCCTAGAACAGATCTGTTCTCATCATTGTCCGCTTCCTTCCTATTTGTGATCTTCAATCTCCTCCTTTCCAACACTGCAATGAGAAGTAAAACGTTCATGAAGATGAGAGATGGTAAGTCCTCTTGTAATGACCCTAGAGATCAGCTGTAGCATTCCCACATATCTATAATCTCAGTGGTGCTGGCAGTGAGTTAGAAGGCAAGCTCAGAAGAGGGAGAGGAGGGAGAGCCCTAGGACGGGCAGCTGAGACCTCCCCTCTACTACATACATCCCTCCTCTCTTACCAACAGAGTATGAATTTGCCTGACCTTATGCCCTTCCACATCTCAGTGACAACAATCATACCAGCCATCTCCAGGAACCACCTCCCCACTGACCTAGACCTTGTGTAGAAAAATCCTCTTGGGTCAGCAAGATGGTTAAGCGGGCAAAGGCGCCTGGCAACTCTGAACTCAATCCCCAGGATCCACACAGTGGAAGAAGAGACCCAACTCTTACAAGCTCCCCTATATATCT
Organism: Grammomys surdaster; assembly: GCF_004785775.1. Taxonomy (NCBI): domain Eukaryota; kingdom Metazoa; phylum Chordata; class Mammalia; order Rodentia; family Muridae; genus Grammomys; species Grammomys surdaster. Next base: position 112,786 of record NW_021605476.1, read on the forward strand.
CTTCTCAACTAGTAAGAGTGATAAGATTTCAGGCCATCTCAATAACTCGATACAATGCCTGTTCTTCCCCGTCCTCATCGAAGGGCCAGGATCTCCTCCAGTCAGTCTTACGCTCTCTCCCTTTAACTGCTATAGCTTTCAAATTAAAACTTTTGTCTGAGAGTTTATGCTTTAGACTCGATTTTTATTTCTACAACCACGAAGACAAAGTTCTCTTACATGTGTTATCCTCAGCTATCAGAGAAATAATGGCTGGTATTTTATACGTTTTTTTTTGTGCCAGACACTCATCTGATCCTCTCACAAACACAGTGACTCTTTAGTTTTGTTGGTGAGGGTTGGTCTCTGGTTTTGAGAACAAAGTCTTATATAACCCAGGCTGTCCTAGAACTTGCTATGTAGACAAGGATGACTCTGCCTTCCTAATGCTCCTGCCTCAACCTCTAAGGTGCCAGGCATTACCAGCATGCACTACCACCATGCGGTGGATATTTTTAAAAATTCTTATATCAGCCCTAGTGAGAAAATCCTATTACAATCCCTATTTTAGAGATGTCACCACAAGGAAATAAAACTTACTATTTTAGAATAAACACAGGCATTTTGGCTCTAGAGCTCAAGTCATTATGTGCCCCATTTGGAAACAGAAGGGGCCTCAGTTCCATCCGTAGGGGTGTGGAGGGGCCACCTAGAGGAATTATATCCACAGAAGCCAAGAGGGATCATGGGAAATGCTGCAGCCTACAGAAAATGGTATGTGTTTGTATGTGTTGAATGTTTGTGTGTGTGTGTGTGTGTGTGTGTGTTTGTGTGAAAGAGAACAGAACGTCATCCATGGGACAAAGGAGCAAACATCAGAAAGGTGGGCTGGAATCCCTGTTATGAGGCTTTACAACAAAGGGTTTTAAAGAGGACCACAGACAGAGGACCTTGAGCGCCTCCTACAGGACACATGTAACCCGTGGCGTTTCCCTCTCTTTGCTTGCTGAGTAGAAGGCAAGACCTTCACCTATGTCCTGCTCTGGTAAGTCACTTACATATGTCCAACTTTTTGACAGAGTAGTGGCAGTCCTTTCTCCTAGGCACATGGTGACCTCCCTGTCCTTGGAGGTGTGGTCTGAGCCTGTGACCCCATGGTGAGCATGTAAGAGGGACTCAGGTGTGGCATGAGCCTGATACACTCTGGGCTGCATGGGGCCAGTCCTGGGACACTGCTGCTCTGTATCACTCTGCTTGCTTCATCCTTTCTCTGGGTTTGTTCTGTCCAAGCTTGTTGGGAAAGAGGTAAGCCATTCTTCAGGAAGAAGCAGGCCGGGCATACTTTCAGAGACTTACAGGGCGGAACACACAGTTCTGTCACACCTGCTATCTTCAGTTTTTGCTCGATTTTATTGTGAAACCATTTCATTGTCTTCTGATCTGCAAGATCATAACTCTTCCCACGGGTGTCTCAGTGACACACAGTTACTCTGTCTCCCAGATTTGCTCTATAGCATACATAGAGGAGATCTAGGAACTTTGATAGAAAAGTGATTATATCTTTATTTCTCTTAACTTCTAGCAGAAATGTAATGTTTTTCTTGATCACATATGTGCACAATAAACCAGGAGGCATTACAGTAACTGTGACTAAATCAAACCACAGTGTTGTTCCTATTTTCTTACCATTGAAGATAATTCAAAACATTGTGTATGCCTATTGCTACTTTGAAATCACAGAAGGCATTAGGTCTGCTAAACTCATGTGGGTGTATATGCTATTATTTCCCATTTACGGTTATTTTGACGGAATTCTTTCCCTTTAATCCTATGTGAATATTGATCCATTTATAAATATTACTCTGAGGCAGGACTCGTAGTCTTGATTGCATGTTGAAGACATTCATTGTACATAAGAAGCCAGTTATTCTTGCTTCACAGTCTCCACGATGGGCCATGCTAATGACCTCAAGTGCTTGGTGCTCTGGCAGTAGAGAGGTGAAAAATAGAGGGGAATCGTTTGAACAAGCATATCTGGAGTTCACATCATAATTATTTGGAGCCTTGCCTCCCAGCCAGTCACTGAAGAACACACAAGTAATTCAGTGCCTAAACACTCCTGGAATTCTTTGAGTTCTCTGTATGGCATCTTTAAACAGCACTCTGAGGTATTTTTAGGCTTTGAGTTTGAATGACAGAGCTATAGGCAGCTATGGTAGTGCAGGCCTGTCACTCTAGAGACAGTGGAGCCTGAAGCCAAAGAAAGAGGAATTCAAGAACTGCCTATGCTACAGAGTAAGTTAAAGGCCAGCCTAGGCAACTCAATGAGAACTTGTTTCTAAATAAATAAGTGGATGGCTGGGATGTAGACCAGCAGGAGCAACCTGGGTTTGAATTACTGTACCATAAAAAAATTTATATATATATAAAAAAAGCCGGGCAGTGGTGGCACACATCTTTAATCCCAGCACTTGGGAGGCAGAGCCAGGCAGATTTCTGACTTCGAGGCCAGCCTGGTCTACAGAGTGAGTTCCAGGACAGCCAGGGCTACACAGAGAAACCCTGTCTTGAAAAACCAAAATAAATAAATAAATAAATAAATAAATAAATAAATAAAAATTTTAAAAAATTATAGGGAATGGCTCCCTATTAAAAAAATTATAGTGGCTGTTTTCAAGTCTGATGACCTCCATTCCTGGGCCCCACATGATAGGAAGAGAGAACTAGGATCCTCAAGTTGTCTTCTGACCTCCACTTCCACACCATGGCATGTGTGCACACTTCCATGCATGCATACAACTTTAACACTATTAAAATGTAACTTTTTAAAAAAAATTACAGAGCTAGGACATTTTAGAAAACTTTTATTGTAACTATTTTCAAACTTTTGGCCATGATTCACAGCAGGAAACAGATTTTTTTCTTTTGTGACCAAGTATCTACATAGGTGAAACACAATTTTTACAAAATATGCTATTATTTACCATGCTTACCTATTTTTCAACTTTCTAAATTCAATCTATTCCTTTTTTATTTTTAGATGATGAAATTAATTTTTATTCCACAACTTAATTTGGAAACCAACAGAGGCAGATCTGACAGCGAGAACATGGGAGGGAAAGCCTTAGTGTTCTAGTAATGAGGCCAAAAGGCATTAAAGAGACCAGTATGATGAAACTTGGCCTGATGCCCGTGCTGGTGATTCCAGCACTTGAGAGGCTGAGGCAGGTGGATTGCCTTGAGTTCCAGGAAAAGCTGTGATTCCATCACTCTGGAGGTGGAGGCAGATGGATAAGAAGGTGGTAGGGTGTTATGCAGATGGACTTGAAGGATTTACGGCTTATGGACACCCTATACTCATAGAAAAACAAGATTTGGACAGTGTAGAAACTCAATTGGTCAAGTAATCCCCTAAATCTCATTGCTTGACAATGTTGCTCACAAACCCACTAAATTAGTACTGGACTAACACGTAGGACCTAAACTGCAGTTTAAAAAAACAACACAGCCGGGTGATGGTCTGTAATCCTAGCATTTGGGAAGCTGAGCCGGGAGAACTAACTGAGGCTACATGAGAAGGACGGGGCTGGAAGGTAGAAGGAAAGAAAAAAAAGAAAGAAGAAAAAGAGAAAGCGGAAAAAAAAACCAGGAAGTAATCAGAGAAACTTTCTGAGATAGGTTAGCAGCGTGCTGCCCTAGATACTCCCCACCCACTCTCCATGGCTCCACCCCAACCTCACGCCGGTGAGGTTGTCAGCAGGGGGCGCTGTGCCTGCCGGGCTCAGATCAGAGAAGAGGCTCCGCCCCTTCGTTAGCTCATCCACGAGCGCCACGGTCGCGTCCCAGTGACGTCAGACTGCTGTGCGGCCGGCTGTGGGGTGGTGAGTTGGTGTGCTGGGCAGTTGGGGAATGGTGGTCGTTGGTGCTGCTGCTTACTAGGGCGGGAAAGCGAGTGAACAGGGAGAGTTGGAGGCCGCCACAGCAGGTTTGTTCACGGAGGCTCCAGGAGTCCAGGGGTGGGCTTTCTTGACTCTTACTTACCCTGGCTAGTCCGCGAGGCACGAGTCCCAAGGGCAGACAGAAGGCCCGTAGGTGGACTAATTTTGCTCCCAGGTAATGTTTTGTGCATCCCGGAAATGAGGGTTGGCTTCTTTGCGGCGTGAGGTGGGGAGTAGTTTCCCCCTAGATGGAGGACACTCTGAATACCAGTTCTCCAGTAGTTAGCCATGCTATTTGGTAGCAAGCTTCACGCCATTAAACACTAAGCGACAGAGAGTAAGTTCCTTTTATTTTAAGTACCATATAGTATGGTGCGTTACTGATGTGCCTGAGAAGATTTCTTAGCGGCATAGGTCAGTCTCTGGGAAGCCTGAAGAAAGAGCATTAAATTCTACCCTGAAAACTGGAAATTTTCCTAAAGAGAAAGGCGGCATAAAGGTCTCTTAGGGCCACATAGTCTGAAATTACCGTCATGAGATGTGTCTTAGTACTGACCTACGCTTCCATCAGCCACTCCAAACCTCTCTTTTCTGGTCAGAAGAATGAAGCCAGTAAGAATGCCTACTAAGTGGAGTTAAGGGAGGTTCAGTGAGCTAATCTGTAGAATAGGACCTGGTGCAGTACATCTTTAAAGGTTCAGCCCGATAGAACCGCACACCTTATTTTGAGGGTAGCTTTTTAAAAGTTGGCTTCCTGTAAACCTTCTTACTTGTAAAATTGTTGTTTTTCTCTATTGCCAAATGTGAGGTTCAAATGGGCAGAGAGGAGGCAGCATTACAAAAAGGCCTGGTGGTCCCCATGCAGAGTTTGTGTTTCAACTTGTTGCAGCTAAGTTGGCATGAATACTTTCTAGTCTGGGCAAGGTCCTGTTCTTGAGTAAAAAAAAATCAGTAAAAGTCGGTCACAAATCAGCCCACCTGATTAAGATCTCTTAGGCCAGGGCTATTTAGGAATCATATGTCTGAATTTCTGTTCTTGGTAAACATCCATTAGTCTTTGGTTTGCATATTTGAAGCACGTAGCATGAGCCTGGATGTCTGAGCTGTATGGCCTGTTAAGCGCAGGACAGAGCTGAGGGTTGTGAACATGGATTAGAAGACAATTCACACCCTTATATTTGTTAGCTTCTAATTGAAATTCAGCATACTGTCCCATTATGAGTTCACATAGCAAGTATTAAGTATGACTTTGTTAATGGCTTTAGCAATCACAGATATTTTCATATCAGAATGTTGCGATGGGATTGTTGTTCTTTGTTTTGAGACAGGGTCTTGCCACAAAGCCGGGAGTAGTACCTCCAAAGTATTAGGATTGCGGTATGGCTGGCAGGATGTCGCTTGTGTCCTGAGGTTGTGGCATCTTTTACACTTGCTACTGATTCTTACGTAATGTGGTGATAAAGAGGCATGTATGTGTTGTTCTCATAAGTTTGATTTCCATGTTTTGACAAGATAGTTTTCCACATAGAGCCTGTGCCCAGATTGTTTGTGAATTTTCATACTTGATAATATTTATGTGTATCCTTTAGAAGACACGTGGTGCAGGGCGTTGACGCTTTTGAGTCACGTGATGCCCAGTTCTAAGTCTGCACTCTGCCTTGTTTCTGCTCTCTCACTATGAGAACGTGTCCTTTCTCTGGGCTTCAGTGCCTTCTCGTTTCTGTGTTTTGCTCGTTTGTTTTTGGTAATGAGCCTGTGGTGAAGGTAACCCTCTGGCATGGTGTGAGAGTGACATCCCTGTTCTGACCCAGTGCAAAAGTTGTGATGAGTCTTAGAGAGAAAAAGAAATATTTTAGATAAGCTCCGTTTAGGCTGTGTTCAGTATTAGTGAATTACTAATGTACCGTCATTCAAACAGAATCATATACAAAAAAAAAATCCACAAAATATGGTTACATACTGAGCAGTTGACAAAAATGTGTCCCAGAAACTTTCAGTGGCCTACCTCTGGGTCTCCAGAGGAATGGTTTACCTATTTAATGGCTTGTTACCATTAGTAGTGACTTTATAGAACAAATTACCACCAGAGTGAGAACATACTAGATATTCTTTCTAATGCTATGTATTTTATGTGTTTGAAAACAGCAGGAGAGGTTTATAAGTTTTACAAGTCTGCTAGCTGAGTGGTATGCAAAAAATATCGAAACCTTGGGCACATAAAGGTATTTACTGTCAAGCCCTACACCCAGGAAAGAACTGAAATTGTCCTTTGACAATTTGTGCAGGTGAATACACAAATGCATACATACCCATAAACACAGTATATGTGTGTATATGTGTATGTTTAATAAATCTAAGTTTAATACAGTTTAAAAAGCTTAATAAAATTAAATCTGTTCATAAAAAAGTTGAGCTTGTGTTTTGCTTAGTCTTTGAAAACCTTGATCAGTTTGTCTTCTTGCAACCTTATTTTCGTATCTCTAGGCCCTTCCAACCTTATTTACATATCTTTTGGTCTTGAAAGGCATTTTTGGTTGAGACCCGAGCATGTAAAAATGTTGCTGTCTTGGACTCCCTTGTTTGCTTTCTAAGATGAAGAAAATTTGAGATGAAGAAGGCCTGTAATTCTGTATCCCATAGGAGAAAGAATACATACTGGTCCCCCTTCTTCAGATGTGGGGGAAATCATCTATGAATGGAGGCAATGTGTAATACTTGACCCCTGGGAGGGAGACCATATACCATATGGTAGGACTTGTGATGGGACCCGCAGGGACTGGTCCATAGAAAGGTATCAGAACCTCATGACAAAGAGTGGCCTTGGTGAAGAGGAACCTCTGTAGCCCCCTTGTGCTGATCATATCATCTTACTGATGAAAACCCTGGTGTTGTTTTCACAGAACTGTCCGGCCTTTAGCTTTTCATCCTTGATTAAGGAAATGACCAACCAGGTAAGGTACTCAATGAGAGGAAAAGCTTCAGTTAGTTACTGGCAAATTCTAGCTTAATAGGTTGCCTGGGTGTGTGGTTAGGGAACTCCTGTTTAATTCTTGACTGGTTCCTAGAGACCTAGTTGACTTTGGGTACCTTCTCATCACAGGGTTAGGTGGCATTTGTAAATGCACCACACTAAGATCACTTCATGCCATTGCCACAGTTTAGAGGGGGACTGAGAAGGTTTAAAAGAATTTATAGATAAAAGTCAATGGGAGGTAGCAGTCAATAAGCACCTTTAGGATTACAGACAAATGTATGGGCTGTGTCGTCTCATACAACTGCAAAAAAATAGGCTTCAAATAGGACTCAGCTTCCTCCCAGTTCAGAGGTGAAGAAAGCGTAGCTGGTCTTACATTTTTGGGTGTGGGGCACATTGTAGTCAGGTGAGATGCTACATACCTGTGGGGGCAACACTTAGAAGAGCGAAGCAGGAAGTTTAGTGTAAGTTCAGTGTAAGCCTTGGCTACCTAGAGAGCCCCCCACCTCAAAAACAGAATGACGAACTGAATTTTCTCTGGTGTAGCTAGCTATACAAGGGTGTCATGAGTAGGAACCAAGGACTGTGTAGGATGGTCAGGGAGGGGGCATAGGGAGTGGCTGATGCTGTAGTGACTGTCTCACTTGGAGTGCTGGTGTGGGGGGGATGCAAGAGAACAGATCTATCACTGACTGTGACTTCTGTTCTTTTGTAGTACAGTATTCTCTTCAAGCAAGAACAAGGTAAGCAACCCACCTCTTCGAGCAAATTCTTTGTGGAAAAAAATGTGTCCTCCTGGTTTCTTTAAGATTTTATCACACCAACCGGACACACAGATTCTAGATGTATTAACTTTGCTGAATTGGCCATGGCAGCCAAAAACAATTACACAGTGAAAAGGTAAAAGTAAATAGCTATTTGGGGTCTGGTGGAGTAAGCCTGTAATACCAGCTGCCTAGGAAGTAAGATAGGATCATGAGTTCAAGGCCAGTCTAGACAATATATTGAGACTTTGTCTTAATATAAAAAATGTAAAGAAGGCTGGAGATGTGGCTTGATGGTAAAGCACTTGCCTCACACTCACAGGGGCAATCCCAGTACTACAAAATACATCTATACATGCGTGTATACACACACACACACATACATACACACACACAAAGAAAAGTAGAAGTCAGATGGCATAATGGAGAACTCTGGGATAAAGAGAACTCTTCCACCTGAGGAAGATGTAATGCTGAGCTTCCCTGATGCCAGTGTAGGAGGCCATATTTTGAACCTCGGAATGCTGTTGATGTCTGTACGCTAGAGGTAGGTTTAAACCTGGTCCTAACTTAGAATTCACTATGGAGTCTTTACACAGCATCATCCTCCATTTACAAGTATGGCAACTCTTTTAGAGGACATTTATCTCTATAAAAGCAGAGGGTGAAACAGAATTCTGTTGAGACACTTGGTGCAAGGCTGTGGCTGTGGCTGTGGCAGTGATGGGGAATGGCAGCAGGAGGTAGGTCTAACTACTGTACGGACTAGCTCCCTGAGGAGACAGGCCTGCAAAGGAGCAGTGTCTGTGCATGGACAAGGTAATCCTGTCCCGTTTCTTCTCTGTAGTGCAGACAGGATAGCACAGGCTTGGGAGTTTGTAAGGTGCCTAATACAAGTTCTGTCACTCCAAATAAGTGACACTTAAGTAGTCCCAAAGTAACTAGTTAACTAGTTAACTAGTAAGCTGTTCAGTATGCCAGGCAGCAGCTCTGCATGAAGCTAATTCCGTCAGGTCAGAGCTTAGCAGGCTTGGCTCTGGTGCTGTATAAGGAAGCTGTGACACGTGTGTAGATCGGTGTTTTAGAAAGGTAGCTTTGGAGAATCGTGACCAGGCATGGATGAAGCTTCTGTGCATACTTACCTTGTTTAACAGATGTGTACTAGCTCTGAAGATTCCACAGTAGAGCTCACAGAACATGTAGCTCTCAGACTTAGACTGAATGTGGACTTCAGTTAATATCTACAGTTTGAATTCTAGCCCTGTCCTTCTTAGCTTCGTACTTTGGGTGAACAACAAGGCATCTCTGAGCCTCCAATCCCTTACTTGTACACTGAGAAGGATCTTTTTGGGGGAGGAGGGAAGTTCCACACTGGTGATCAAGTCCAGGGCCTTTCCCATTCTAGGCAAGTACTCCACCTCAGCTCTTGTTTTTTTGAAAAAGGATTTTTCTTGTAACTCGGGCTTGCCCTGACCTTGCTGCCTAGGCTCTAATGCAAGTGCTGCAGTGACAGACACACGCCACCACCCGCAGGTATGATCTTGATAGGACTTGTTTCATAAGGCACCTGTGAGTCAGACAACAGTTGGGGAAGGATTAATGTAATAAGCGGTCTTAAGCATAATAAAGACATTTATAGTGAAATATACCGCATACATTTTTAGACCAGTACTGTTTCCGAAGGCCTCTGAGGTATTAGCTCCAGTTAAGTTGAGGTCCTTGGGAAGGGGCAATTCCCCACTCACGTAGTCATTTTGGTCAACTGATTGCTGGTGTAGTCTGATTGTCTGATGGATGACGGATTATTGGATCAGTCACTGTGTTTCACTGTGTCTTACTCTGATTCTGCTTCCCTTCTTGAAAATTTGTGTTTTAGGCCAGGTGGCTAAAACCAAACAAGAACTTCTAGTTTTCCTGTGTATTCCCACGAGTCCAGCGGTACAGTGAAGAGATCCATAGAAGTGGACATTACTTCTGAGTTGTCAGCTTGTATTTCAGCTGTGCTTTATCACGTTGAATTTGGGAATTATGTGCATAGAAACTTTAAATGAAGCCCTTTCCATTCTAGCCCACGATGATGCCATATGGTCAGTTGCCTGGGAGACAAACAAAAAGGAAAACATTGAAACAGTGGTCACAGGATCCCTGGATGACCTGGTGAAGGTCTGGAAATGGTGAGCATCTTTCCCCTTTGAAAAACCATGGAAATTTGGGGCAAGGGTTTTGCTTCTGGCCCCCCCGGTTGCTATAAGTAAAGCATTGATTTTCCGGTCAAGAGAGCAGTAACAGCATAGTAGCTTAAAAAAACAGCTTTTTTTTTTTTTAAGTTGTTTGGTTTCCTGATATGTAGAATTAAAGTTCTATGTGGTAGGGAGCCCTAGAGTTAGCCCTGGCTACATTCTGTGTTCAGTTCTCAGGTTTCTGCATTTCATTCACCATTTGTTGGTAATGTCCAAGGGTGTAGAAGCTCTGATGCCTATACAGTATCTTGTGTAAAGAATCATTTTCTGTCCCTATTATAGGCGTGACGAGAGGCTGGAGCTCCAGTGGAGCCTGGAGGGCCATCAGCTCGGGGTGGTGTCTGTGGACATCAGCCACACCCTTCCTATTGCTGCGTCCAGCTCTCTAGACGCTCATATTCGCCTCTGGGACTTGGAAAATGGCAAGCAGATGAAGTCTATAGATGCAGGACCGGGTAAGAACTCCACGTCTAGGGGAGATGCTAGGAATCCGCAGTCCCCTTTCAGACCTGTAAGGGTAGATGTTTCCAGGTCCAGTTCAGATCTGCAGGTACTCTAAGTCAACCCAGATGACACTTTGGTCACAGAAGGGTGTTAGACTGAGTGATGAGCATCAAGACAGCCTTACATAACTTCAGGCCTGGTTTGGCTGCCAAATGGATTGTAGTGGTGTACTCATGGGAAAGCCAAACCAAACCAGTTGTTTGGATTTGAGAATTGAGTTTGGTATTGTAGAGCTGTGCTGGCCATGCCAGTGGGTCTCTACCCGACACACTCGGGGAGATACATTCCCTGCCTTACAGACGCCTCCAGTCTGAATAGTGGTTGTCTCTATGAATTGTGGTCAGAGTGCCTGGGTTCTCGTGTGTGGCACATGGAGAGACAGAAACGAAAACTAGAACAGTGTCTTGCTCCTCAGCTCCGTTGGACATTATCTGAGATGGTAAGGGACAATTTTACTGGACAAGATTGGTGTAGAACAAACAGTCTGACAGTCCAGGATTCCTTTTAGTCTCCTGTTTACTTACAGTGCCTGCATGGTTTTCACTAGCAAAGCCTGGGCAGTGATTTCCAGAGATACAGAGAGTTTGACATCACTCCGCACACTCCTTTGTGGTGATTACGAGAGGGCTGCTCAGGTGCTTGTCAGAGTTCATTCCTCAGTAGACCTGCCTCCCTCCAGTTATGCTCACAGTTACTGTCAGCTACCCAGCCTGTGAGGAGGCCAAGTAGTCTAGGACCGAGTGCCTCTCTCCTTAGAAACGGTATTCCTTGGCTTACTACTAGAGGTTTTGTTGAGAGTATCCATGCCCAGTTCCTGTTTGAATCCTCTGAATCATGGGTTAAGAGTGTGGGGCTGAAATGTGTATCTGGAGAAAGCCACTCGGATACTTTGTGACTCACAGGTGGTTGTGCCTTCGCCCTTCTCTGTTTGCACTATGCATGGAGAACAGGGATCTCTAGCCATTCTACAAAGCCTGTTAGCACCCGAACATAAGGAGCATCTAGAAAGAGAAGTGAATCTGTTGCTGCTTTTAAAGGATTTTTTTATTACGTGTTATTTATTTTTTGTGTATGAGCACATGTGTGTGTTTCAGAGGACAACTTGTGTGAGTTGGACTTTCCATGTGGCTCTGGGAGCTCAGGTCATCAGGTTTGGTGGCTGGTGCCTTTGCCTGCTCAGCAGTCTCTGGTCCTGCTGCTGCTTCTTTATGTTGAGTACCTGCACCCCTCAGGACAGTGACACTGCTTACTTTGAATTTGTTGTGGCTTTATATCCATCACACATGAAGAAGTGAGTGCTGCATTGATCTAAGGAAAAGCGTTCTGCCTGCCCAGCTTGCTTTTCCTTCTGCTGGGTTGTAAAGGTTACTGGATTGCTTTTTGAGATGGTTTAGGAGTTGGGTTTTGTTATTTTAGTTTTTTGAGACATGGTCTTACAAATAGCTCATGCAGGGCTCAAGCTTATAGCTGCTGCTTCTGCTTAACCTCCCAAGTGCCAGAGTTACAGGCACCTGGAGCTACAGGTGACTGTTATGAAAGATATTGCAAAGAATAAAGTGGTTGGTTATGCTTTGGTGGGATAGAGGTGGGAGTCTATTCAAAACTAGATCAAGTCTTGGTCAAATAAGAGCCTTGCTGCCAGCAGCTAAGTAGCTGAGCGCCTTAGATGCGTCTAGGTTCAGTGAAGCTAGGGGCAGCAGACTTTCTTTGAAAATGTACCACCACAAAAGGAACAGGAAGAGTGGACAGAGAAAATCCTGATTTTGAAGAAGAAACTGAAAATAGAACAAACAAAGCTGGAGGAATGAGTCCATTATTGTCACTCCAGCAGGCTGTGTGTGTCTGGTGACTGCAGGCCAGCTGTGGACACAGGAAGGCCAAAGGGGGCAGTGTAGAGGCCCCTGCAGATCACGTCTAAATGCCCACAGGAAGAGAAGAGCAACCAACCCTCTGTAAGGAGGAGGAATTTAGGGTTTGGAATAAATATTTTATTCTGCAAGTATTAAGGTTAAATCTTAGAGTACACATTTCACTGAGAGATAAGCATGGTTTCTGTTTTGTGACTGAAGACATCTGGTAGTAAAAGATCTGTCTCGCAAAGTGATTAATAGGGATATGTCAGAACAATTTGGAAGAATCATTTTATTAAGCTTTGAGAAATAAAAGTTAGGTTTTCTGTTGACCTTTTTCCCTGTAAATAGGATTTTTAAAAACACACTCCTTTTTGAGCCTGACATAGATAGGGGGTGGCAGAAGCTGATGTACTGGTGTTCTTTAAAGAATAGAACTGATAGAATATACAGTACATATAATTGCATATATATTAAAGGGGAGATTTTCTAGATTGGCTTGCATGGTTGGCCCAGGTGGCCCAGTCATACCTGTCTCACACTGGAGAGCCTGAGAACCCAGTAGCTGATGACAGCAAAGTCTCTCAGGCCTTCCAGGCCTCGGGTCTTGTTCCTACATAGAGGAGCAGAAAGAAAACTGCCCTCTGTCATTTAACTCTATAGACATTAGAAAGCCATCTAGGCTATGGAATTTAGTTGCTTAGTGAGTAAAAGCAAGCACTGGAACACAAGCATTAGGACTTGATTTGAGATCTCCAGAACCCATGGCAAGCAGGAGAGAGGTGGAGATGGGTGGCCCCCCCTGACATGCCCAGTGGGGAGCAGGTGACCCTGTCTCAAGGTGCAAGTTGAGGACTGATGCTGACCTTGCCCTGTCATACAATCTGTAGCATGATGGCACGCTGCTTTGGTGGCCATACACATACTTACACAAGTGTGTGCACACCACAGAAAAATTGTTTAAAGCAGATAAAGACTGATTATAAAAACATCTTCGGGTCTTAATGGTTGAGAACTTTTAAAGTAAATTTTATTTTTAAAACAGACATTTAGTAAGTAAAGTGATCAGGTTTAATGACAGCACTGGGGTAGGGTGTGTATGAAAATGTTTAAGAGTTTTATTGTGAAGTACTAGGGATGGGCGGTGGCTCATCTGGGGTTGACCTTTGTCTCCCATGCGTCAAGGTTGTAGACTTGCCTCTCCTTCACCATCTCATAAAGTAAGAAGACTGCAGAAGAGCCATGCTCAGCATCACCAAGCCTGCCCCAGGAATGAGGAAGGTGACTTAGGAAGGAGTCCCTTTCTTCTCTGTGCTGGTGTGGGGCAACTCCTCTTCAAGACTAGTCTAAGGAAAGTGACCAGGCATGCTGTGAAAATAGCTAAAGCTGCTAGGTGGTTAGCTGAGGCAGGTCCCCAGGTCGCTGAGAAAAGAAGTGAGAAAGCACCATTGGCAGCCCAGATGGAGACCATGTGTATGCATGTAAGACCTGCACAGTGCAGCCAGGGACACATGCATTGAACTGAGTCAGCCCAGGTCCATAGCGTCACCTCACAACTGACCTCTTAGTGATTCTTCATTGCCTGTGAGTCTGTAGTACATGCTCTGTTGTAGTCTTTTAAGACTGTTTTTGGTAATTTTCATTTATAGCGTACGTGAGGTAAAATCTCACCTGTGTAATTACTCTGAAATTCGTCATTTTAAGTGTATGGCTTATTGAATACATTTCTACAGTTGGGGAGCTATCACTATAGTGCATTTATGGACGCTCCATGCCCGTGGGATTTCCTCATGTCAGCCTCTGAAAAATACAGCCATGATCTCTGTCTCTGTTTTTTACCTTAATGAATATTTTCATCTAAGTGGATATTTAGTGTCTTACTTATCTCCGATGTTTTTCAAGTGTTTTTGAGTTTCATCCATGTTGTGTCCTTTTTGTTGATGGTAATGTTCTTTTAAGAGGATGCACCATAGCTCCCTCATTGGCCAGTTGAAGTCTTACACTGTTTGCAGTTTGAGCTGTAAAGCTGCTGTGAACATGAGAGCATAAGTCTTGTGTGCGTGCTTCCATGTCTCCTGCGTAGCTCCCGGGAGTGGACAGCTGAGCTGTTTGCTTTCACCTAAGAAATTGTCAAACTGCTTTTCAGAGTGGCTGTCCATTTTCCATTGACAGCAGCGTGTGAAGGCTCTGATCTCTCATGGCTTCATGACTTTTCAGAGTGGCTGTCCATTTTCCATTGACAGCAGCGTGTGAAGGCTCTGATCTCTCATGGCTTCGTTAGCTCTGGGCATTGGTCAGAGTGTGAAGGCTCTGATCTCTCATGTCTTCGATAGCTCTGGGCATTGGTCAGAGTGTGAAGGCTCGGATCTCTCACGGCTTCGTTAGCTCTGGGCATTGGTCAGAGTATGAAGGTTCTGGGCATTGGTCAGAGTGTGAAGGCTCTGATCTCTCATGGCTTCGTTAGCTCTGGGCATTGGTCAGAGTGTGAAGGCTCTGATCTCTCATGGCTTCGTTAGCTCTGGGCATTGGTCAGAGTGTGAAGGTTCTGGGCATTGGTCAGAGTGTGAAGGCTCTGATCTCTCACGGCTTCCTTAGCTCTGGGCATTGGTCAGAGTGTGAAGGTTCTGGGCATTGGTCAGAGTGTGAAGGCTCTGATCTCTCATGGCTTCCTTAGCTCTGGGCATTGGTCAGAGTGTGAAGGCTCTGATCTCTCATGGCTTCCTTAGCTCTGGGCACTGGTCAGAGTGTGAAGGCTCTGATCTCTCATGGCTTCCTTAGCTCTGGGCACTGGTCAGCCCATATTTATTTAGATTTAAGAGTCTCATAGACGAAATTTAAAGTTGGTAAAGAAGTTTCCCAAATCAGGAAATGTTTTCTCTAAGTTTAAAGACTTCCATTTGGTCCTAAATCAGGACACCGTTTCTCTAATTTGAAAGACTATTGTGTTTGATGAAACTACAGTTTGTAAGTAAAGTCAAATCTATTCTTACTGGGTACTTTCCTTTTGTTTTCTTTCTAGTGGATGCCTGGACTTTGGCATTTTCTCCGGACTCCCAGTATCTGGCCACAGGAACTCACATGGGGAAAGTGAACATTTTTGGTGTGGAAAGTGGAAAAAAGGAATATTCTTTGGACACTAGAGGAAAATTCATCCTTAGTATTGCATATGTAAGGAGACCTCTCTGTTGAGTCTTTTAGCTGTAGCCCTCTGTACAGATCCTGCTGTGCTCATGAGGCCAAGCTCTGTTGGTGTGTTTGCTGGCAGCCAGTTAGACCTGAAAGCCAGCAGGATGGCTTGCATCAGAAGAGACGATTAACCATAGCATCTCAAAGCACCCATCTCTCCTCAACAGAGTCCTGATGGAAAATACCTGGCCAGTGGAGCCATAGATGGAATCATCAATATTTTTGATATTGCAACTGGAAAACTTCTGCATACACTGGAAGGTATCCACACCTCCTCATCCTGTTTTGTGCTCACTGGATGGATTATCAGGTCACAAAGCAAGAGTACTTCTTTGTTAAAGTGTTAAAGTCAACATTGTTTTAATCTCTTGGAAAACTGAAGTACCACTAATGTGTTGGACTTAGAACTGTGGGTCTGATCTGAACAAATAGTTCTTAGGGTGTCAGGTACTTTTTTAGTGAAGTAGGTTGCTTTTGACATGTCTCTGATCCCTCCCTCCCTCCCTCCCTCCCTCCCTCCCTCCCTCCCTCCCTCCCTCCCTCTCCTTTTCTTCATGAGCTTTGTGATTGGAAGGCTTCTCCTTTTTGTGCTCATTTGATACCAGATGAGAGCATTTGTGGTCACTCTCCACACTGGAGGCCTTAGGACAGAACGGGAGAGCTCACTCATCTCATGGATGATCTTGAATTCTAAACAAGGACACAAATTATCTTCTCAATTAACCATTCACCCAAGGACAAGAGATTTAGTAGAGAATATATTATTTGTCCAACTTTACAAATCAGAAGCAGTCTGTATTTCCATGTTTGGCTATATTTATACTTGAGTTTTTGTATTTTAGGTTTTAAGTGTGCGTGTGTGCATGTGTGCACCCATGCACCTGGCTAGAGGCCAGATTTTTCTAATCCCTTGGGGTCAGAATTGCAGATATTTCTTTGTATTTTAAGGTTTTTAATTATGTATATGTATGTGGGGGGGGGAAGGGAGAGGGAGAGAGGGAGCGCGAGCAAGCCTGCAGAGGCCAGGTTTTTTTTAAATCCCTTGGAGCCAGAATCGCAGGTGATTGTGAGCTGCTAGCTGTGGGTACTAGGAACTGAATTTGGGTTCTTGAGAGAGCAGTACACACTGAGCTGTTCCTCCAACCCCCCAGGTGTTATTTAATCTTAGCAATGTGTTTTGAGGCCTGGGTAATGAGAGAAGGACACTAAGAAGAGGTGGCTCCATGAAAGAGGCTGGAGTCCAGTGGAAATGGGGAAGGGTCTAGTCTGACTGAAGACCCAGGGCTATTCCAGCTCAGTGATTTTTGGTCATTCAAAGGGCACAGTTAGCAGGATCTCACGTATCAGCTGCCAGGTTAACAGCTTTTCTGATTTTCAGGCCATGCGATGCCCATTCGCTCCTTGACCTTTTCCCCTGACTCCCAGCTTCTCGTCACGGCTTCAGACGATGGCTACATCAAGATCTATGATGTGTGAGTTACCTTCTCCAGAGGAAAGGTCGCAGCACCAGTAGCAGCTTGTCCCCTTACTGTGAGGAGCCATTGTAGGAATTCGCTGCCTGCTCCTGGCCATGAGTCAGCTCTGAGGCTTTGGGCTTCCCAGTTATTCCTCCTCAGCCAGCCCCTCCTGCTGGAGGTCTCTGTGGAGTACATGTGCACCTGTGTAGTCCTAGTGGGGTTAGATCCTCCTGTCTTTCTCAGGCAGCCAGGCGTTTGGGCTCACTGGTACACAGTTCTTTTGGGTAGCTGTGTGCTATGTAGTATACACCTGAGGAAATGGAGCTGGGCTGTAGCTGGCCTGGAGTGACAGTGAAAACCTAGAGCCTGGTCAGGGCCCTGCTGTTATCTAGGCTAGCATCTCATCAGGGAACCCTCAGTTAGTAAGCTACTTCATAGGTCTAGGTGGGGAGCCTTTCGGAATATGTCCTAGGCGACGACAGTGTCCCCGTCTCCAGCACTGGGGCTGCACTGCTCTCCTCCTGTTGAGTCCCTCCCACATCCTCATCCCGTTGCTACTACAGTAAATGCTGTGCATTGTCCCAGGCTTCATGATGAGTCTCCCTGCTCAATGAGCCTCTGGTTCTTTACTCCCCAGTTCTTTTCTACTCTGTTGTATACATTTTTCACTCCAACATGTTCTTTGTCCATGAGCTGTTTGAGAGTTGTAACTCTGACCAGAGGGGCATGCTGCTTTTGACATTCGAGCTGAGACCTAGAGAAGAGACTGTAAAAGTAGCATGTGCTTGGTAATGATAGAGTCAGCTTAAATGTGGCAGTTTGGGGCAGGTCTTTGTTAGCTGTCGTTGCAGCTCTTTTGTTGACCTCCCAAGAGCTGTTGAGGCAACATGATTTAGTGCCTCCATTTTGCTGAAGAGGACCTTGAACAGAGGTGGTGATTGCCCTAAGAAATAATGAGCCTCAGGATTCCGTACCCTCTTCTATAGCCTCTTGTCCTGCAAGGGCTGCCTCTGCTTTCTTTCCCTAACTGAGGCTTGTTTCTAGGGGCAGAACTGCTGACCTCAGGCCCAGGGCACGTCTCTCATAGGTATTTGGTTTCCCAGGAAGTGTGGTTCAGCATTGGCAGAACTTGCCACTCTTCAGGGTTGAGTTCTCAGCAACCCCCTTGGTGGCTCACAACTGCCTGCAACTCTAGCTCCAGGGGGTCTGATGTCTTCTCTTGAACTCCAGAAGCACCTCTGCATAGATGGAGCACATATGTAAAACAAAACTCTTTTTCAAAGCTAAAGAAACATGAAACCAGTTGTAGGAATTAGGCCTAACATGAGTTTTTGGCTTTTTAAGGTATTTTTTGTTTTTGATGAGGTTTTGTTTTATTTTTAGTTTTGACAGGGTCTTACTAATTAAACAGCCCTCCCTATCTGGCCTGGAACTCAGTATGTAGTAGACCAGGCTGGCCTCAAACTCACCGAGATCTACCTGCTTCTGCCTCCCACGTGCTGGGATTAGAGGCGTGCACCGCCACACCCAGCTGCCTGGTTTGTTCTTGACTAGATTATAAATGATCTTGAGTCACATATGCTCTGAAGGGTACATCTTGCTGCTTTCCTGTCACCATGGGAAAGGTCCTGTTGCAGGGAGGGCTGGCTGACCTGCTCACCTCTGCTGCTCTCTGTCCTCAGCTTGGAGTTGGCGGAGGCATCTCTCTGGCTTCCAAGCTCTTGATATTTTTAACTTAATGCTGCTCTAAAAATTTGTCTCTGGTGTTTGATGCTGCTTCACTAAAAATGGAATTTAAGACAGTTGGTCATTCTGATATTATACCCTGCCATGTGAACAGAGATAGTTCACTAACCAATTCAGCAATTCAGGTTCCCCAAATTACCATCTTCACTGTTTGAATCTTTCTTCTTTCAGGCAACATGCCAATTTGGCTGGTACGCTGAGTGGCCATGCATCCTGGGTGTTGAATGTTGCTTTCTGTCCTGATGACACTCACTTTGTCTCCAGGTATGTAGGAGTCTTAAATTTGTAAAACACTTGGCAGGGAGGAACAGTCTTCTGGTCATGTGCTGTAAAATTGAAAGACTGCATTACAGACTTGTTAAAATTCTGGGGCTAGAGAGATGGCCCAGCAGTTAAAGACAACTGATTACTCTTCTATTTCCAGTACCCACATGGGAGCTCACAACCATGTGAAACTCTACCCCGAGGGGATCCCACGTTCTGGTCTACTGGAATACATTCAGACAAAACACTCATATGCATAAGTAGAATTAAAAACTTTAATAAAATTTAAGCTTCCCAGCTAGGCATGGTAATATAATTCTCTTAAGGCCAACCCTGGAGAGGTAGAGGCAGGTAGACCTCTAAATTCAAGGCCAAACTAGTCTACATAGTGAGTTCAGAGCCAGCTAGAATTATGTAGTGAGATCCTATCACCCCACGACCCTTAAAATTCAAATTGCCTTTGTTTACTCTAGTTGTTAAAGGGTTTTATTGTTTTTAATTTAAGTAAACTATTGAAATCTTAGATTTTTCTTAAAAATCTAGGTTTCCACTTAGTGTAACTCTGACATGTCCCTGTGTTCCTAGAGGAACTTAGAGTCTGCACATCTACCTAGGACGCGTGTTTATAGATGCTAGTGATGGCCAGGCCCCGGAGGCCAGGTTGGTTGAGAAACATGGACTGTAGCTGATGAGCATTGCTCAATGACATTTCTACAGACCGCCCTCTCATCCAGAAATGGGTAGATAGGCTTAAGGCTCCTGATGACCGAACTTGGCAGCAAGGCCAAGCTGATGAGGACCATCTTGGCTGCCCGGTGAGGAGCCAGTCATTTGGTGACACCTGAACCCCAGCTCTGGGTAGCAACAAGGGACCTTCTAAAGGTAGAAATGTGTGAGTCTGCAGAGGAGCATAGGATAATCCAGTGTTCTCATCCTAGCGTTTGCTTTTGAAACAGTTCATCTGACAAAAGTGTAAAGGTTTGGGATGTTGGAACAAGGACCTGTATTCACACCTTCTTTGATCACCAGGATCAGGTATGGAAAAAGCAGCATTTGAACTCACGTGCATTTGGGTTTCCTTTGTAGTCGTTGTATTGGAGTTAAGAGTGACAGAGCCCTGAGACAGGTCAGCCTTGTGACCATGAGACATGTCCCCTACACATGCCAAGACACACAACTTAGCCACACGTCCTCCTTTGAAGTTACACACCTATGTGTGGGATCCTTTTCTGGGTACTTCCAGCAGCCACCTTCTTTGGGTGGTTCCATTGCTTAACATAGTCATCATTTGCATTTTTGGAGTTATCCAGGGATATGATTTCTTTAATATATAGGTGGGGGAATGTTACAGGTTGTTCACTTGTAATGACAGTGCTAAGCCTGGTTTCCATGTTTATAAGTCAAAGGAAATGGTAGCATCTTTGTAGATTCTTCTTAGTCCTTACTGTTTATAAGAGTCTCCTGGGGATCTTAAAATGTCACTTGTGTGCTGAGAGCAGTGGTACATGCTGTAATCCCAGACTTGGAGGCTGAGGCTGGAGGATCTACACTGGTAGTTACTTGCCTGGCATGTGTCAGGTCCCAGCTTCAACCTTCCATACAGAAGAAAATGGATTCTGATTCACTTGGTACCTCATGGGCCTGAGAGTCTTCTTTTTTTTTTTTTTTCTTTCTTGACCAAGGGAAGAGGATTTTTAAAAGAGTTTTGTATTGTAGCTTAGACTGGTCTTGAACTTTGTGTAGTCTGCCTGCCTTTGCCTGAGATTGCAGGTGTGAACCCCCTGCCTTGCTGAGACTATGTTTCAGCCTCTTCTGCATGTTGCTATCACTGCTGATTCCAGCCACTCCAGGTTGCAAAGGGTCAAGAGCCGTGGTTCTCAACCTAGAACTCAAACAGCCCTTTCACAGGGGTCACATATCAGATATTTCCATTATGATTCATAACAGTAACAGTTATGACGTAGCAACTAAAATAAGTTTATGGTTGGAAGATACCACAACATGAGGAACTGTATTTATTAAAGGGTCACACACAGCACTAGGAAGGTTAAGAACCATTGGTCAGGAGGAACTAGGCAGCATAAAAATTAAAATGCTCAGAGCAACAACAACAACAAAATCAGCAGATAATTTATTTGAATGCTTTTAGATATCTTACACGGTTTTTTTGGGTGTATCTTATGGTTACCTAGCAGAATTACTATTCATACTGCTTTGTATTTGTTAAGTTATTGCAGTGAAGAGTTGAATCTTGGTAGTCCACTACTGGCTTTAAGCATTTTTCTTAGTCAGTCCTAACTGTGTTGCTTATTTTGTGGGGTAGTTGTGATGTTGCTTCAGAGAAAGATGTTTGGAATGGAAGTGAGGCCCTCATATGGCCTGAAACCAAGGTTAGCCTCCAGTCTCAAGGTGAGGGTACAGCCTGAGAACGATGAGTTCCTAGTAATCACACAGTTAACTCAGCCACATTCATTCTGAGAGGAAATATGAAGTCCAGTTCAGTGCACAGCCAAGGAAATTGAAATCAGTGGTGCTCAGGAGCTCTCGGCTCTTTGGGCAAAGGGTAAATATTGACCTTGTTGAGGGTAGGCATGAGTGGTTTGCTTTGCATTTTTCCCTACAGGCTCCTCCTGGAAGCATAGTGCTGGCCCAGGCAGGAATCCCATGGCAGGAATCTCATGACATTTCCCCTAGATCTGAATCTTTGAAAGAGTAGTAGGTTGCCCTGTCTTAGAGGGGAAGTACTATTCCATAGCCACAGGAAGTGGCCCAGTTAAAGATTAAAGAACCATTAGTCAGGAGGAACTAGGCAGCATAAAAATTAAAATGCTCAGAGCAACAACAACATTGTGGACATTGGGCTAGTCTAGATTCAGCAAAGGAAGAATGTTCATTCCTTAAGTATTCCTTACCAAAAAATACAGGAATTAGAATGCTTTTTCGCTTTCTTTAATTTGCAGGTTTGGGGAGTAAAATATAACGGAAATGGATCAAAAATTGTATCTGTTGGAGATGACCAAGAGATTCATGTCTATGATTGCCCAATTTAAACACCAGCCTCTTGAGGGCCATTGCCTCAGACTACGCAGGGTTGATCATGACATGCCTCAGCTTTTTTGGCATACTTAAAGTACAGCATATATTGTAGAAATTTTGTAGATACAGTATACATTTTTCTTGTTTTATTGGAAATGTTCCTCATATTTTAATGTAAATAAAGCATTCTTAATGCAACCAGCTGCATTTGTGAGCGTGCTGTTCTTTTCCCTGACCCTGTCCCTGGAGAGCAATGAGTTAGTGGAGAGTGCCTGCCTGAGAGCGGAGATACAGGTGCTCACTGGGCTAGAAGGGCAGGTCTCTGTTCCCAGGTAACACCAGCCTATTTCAGATGGAGTTCTGAAGGAAACAGGCCAAATGCATTGGAATTTTGTTATCATTCTACCTGCCTGTGCATCCTTCCACGTATATATTTAAAATGTACCCTTTGCCACACCCTTTCTCCCTGTTCTTTTTAGAGAGGTCTGGCCTACTGGCAGCCTGCCTTAGCCCTTGTGGGCTCAAGACTAGTGGACAGGGCTGAACACTGCTCTACCTCAGACTAAGAGTTCCAGCACCTTAGGCCTTTTCTGCAGTCACCTCTGGACTAGGTCTGCATGGTAATGGGGAAGGTTTCAGACACTAACATCCTGGTGCTTGTTGCTTCTTACTGAAACTGTGTGCCTGGTCACATTGTGCCCGTCCTCGGGCCCAGCTCCTTAGCCAGTCCAGGCTGGTTTTCCCACCTCCCTTGCTCATTCCCCTGTTTCCCTGGCCTCAGTGTCTCCTCCTCAGACAGGTCTACACCCTCACAGGTCAGAGCCTCTGCAGATGGCAGCATCTCAGAGTCCTCGTCTCCCATTCCCTCTGTTCTTCCTCACTACTCCAGCTCTCTGCTGTTGGTTCACTCTGATTGGAATGCTGCATTTATCTCATGCCCCAAGTCAAAGCTTCCCAGGAGGAAGTTTATTACTTCTGCCAACCAGTGTGAGATAGTCTGTCACGTAACACTGTGAAGTGCTCAAGAAAAGAAAAGGCAAAGCCATTTGTCTCATACCAGCTCAATTTTAATTTTAAAGTGAAAAACGTACAGGTGGGAAGGTTAAGCAACACCCTGTAGATTCATAACAAGGAGCTGAATCTAGTTTTGTCCTACTACAAGCTAATTAGTAGCTCTCCAGCAGTGATTTATTTGTAAGTCACAGCACAGAAACACCACTCTGGAGTTGTGGTCCATTTATTAGTTGGAGGAAGCAGTTTTAAGTCTGTCATGTCCTGTGGTCAAAGTGAGCATTGTACTTGGAAAAAATAATATTTTACTAGCCAGCAGTGTTTTTGGGGAGCCTGGTCCCGCTAGCTGGCATACTCGACCAGCCATGGGTCTCATCTGCCATCACACACATAGACCTCACCCCAGGGGAGGTTCCTGATTTGTGTCAAACTCTCTTGTACCATAAAAATCAAGTAAGGGTGGATCTGACAGGTTATCCCAGCAGCTTAAGAAGCAGAGTATTTAACTTCATTTGTAGAAAAGAAGGGAGTAGTAACGGCTAGAGGCTGAGGTAGCCTTTATTTAAAGTGCAGTCTACTTGCCAGGACCTGTCCCAAGCAGCTATCATTGTCAGTGATGTTCATGTCAGCTAACTAGAACCTGGTTGGGCCGGTTCTCACCACACATCAAAAGCAGAAAGCCCTTTGCAGTATGGCTGTACAGTGAGAAGAACGGGCCTTTAGGAAGGAGATATACTGAGGGGTTTGTGCCATTGCACACCCTTAAGACATTAAGCTAGCTGTGCCAGGAGCTAAGCCACCAGCACTTCCCTTTGGTTGGTTTTGCAGCTGCACAAAGGCTGCCAGGGATATAGCCTTCCTTAGGGAAAGCACTTTGGTGGGACAACACTGAATAGGTCGTCAACAGATAATCATTAAGACCACAAAGAACAAGATAGGGGGTCACAGGCAAATGGCTTTATTGGCTTATTGTTTAAAATGGGCTTGTCATTCACAAGGCTTGGGAAGTTCAGAAAACTTCCAAAAGAGATGTTCAAACAAACCCCTTTCTAACCAGTCAAGGGGAAAGAACGGTAGGCCCTAGACTGGCTCTGCAGCTTTTGAGTCCAGCCTACTCAGTGTGAACCAGGCATGCTGGGCCGACTGCAAGCCATACCTGTGCTTTTACTATCTAAGAGTTCTAGGGTCTAGATTCAGAAATGTTACTAGCCAACCTGAGCTCGTACCCTCGGTGACTCTGCCAAGGGAGAAAGGGGAGAAAACCACAGACTAGAGATGGGCCAGACACCCACCTTCTTGGCCTTTGTTAGAGCCCAAGTGTGGCTCTCTGGGCCTGCCGTGGGAATGAACCATGGCAAAGCCACTAAGAAGCACAAAAGGTCAGTGTGATACTGGCATCTCCGAAATAATGTCCTGAAAGTACAAATGAACAGATTCCATATACAGACTAGAGGTGATTGAACTTAAAACATTTAAATATAAATCAAGCTATAACTTAAGTTACAACTAGAAGAAAAACAAGAAAACCCAAAAGATAGTCAGCAATGGAGACTGCTGAACACATACACAGGACACCCCAAACACGAGGCTATTGAAGCGATGCCATTTTCATTGTGCCAAGTTTACATTCATCATGTACTAGTCCAACCAGGCCATGCCGCACCGCACCATCATGCTGTCTGGCATTGCACGCCAGCGCGGGGCCCGTCGTCGTCTTCCTCATAGGCCTCCCTGTGTTGGCGCCAGCTCTGCTCGTTGGGATTGAACTCCTTCAACTCCACCTGATCCATGTCATCTGTGATCCTCACCTTCTGCCGAGGGGGAAGCAGAGCCTCCAGCTGAGGAAGCTTCTCCTGAGAAAGCCACTGCTTTTCAGGGAAGACTACCTGCAGAGGTGAGCACAAAGGTTTCTTTGCAGTAGAAGTAGATGGTATATCTCATGAGAGTAAAGAGTGAATGCACTTACTAAAAACTGTATGATCAGCATCCCCTTCTCCAGAGGAGCTTTGTAGATGGGCATTCCCTCGTTGCGGACACATTTCAGGTCCCCATGCTTTATCACCTCACCTGCCAAAAGAAAGTCTATTTATCAAACAGGAAGGAGCCTAAAGAGGTTAACCTTCCTCTAAGAAGAGCTAGAGTAGGCTCTAGTGGCCTTGTGGTGATGGGCAGAGGATGGAGCGCTATCCCTGTTAGGCAATAAGCGGGAGACTGTGGTCCACATCAGGAAGGCAGCAAGCACACTGAGACCTCTTCCGTACTGCAGAAGGGTTTAAAGTCAGGACACTGGACCTGCTTCCAACAGGGCTGTACCTGCCTGTGTCTTCTGGTGATTATGGATGTCCCTAGCACAAACAAGATGACTGCTGCTCACAGGTTCAGGCAGAGCTTAGAAAGGGGATTCACAGGAATCTTCCAGTTTCTCCCCTACCCCCATCAGCTTCCTGAGGCTGCATCGCAGGTGGGTGCTAGGTGGTACTTGTTCTACTGAAGCTGGTGAGTAAGCTGTACCAAATGCAGCAAGATCTCTAAAGGCATCTTAAGGAATTAGTTCCTGTGGCACGTAGGACTCTCCTCCGCCAAGGCTTACAGGGGTTATCTCTTGCTAGGCTTGGAAGAGATTAGGGACAAAAAAGTAACTGGGAAAATACTCCCTTCGGTCATGAAAATGGACAAAGGCTGGGCTGCTGTAGTTCACTGGGCCAGAGGCTATCAAGTATGGCTAAGCTCCTGTGTTTAGTCTCCAGCCCCACAAAACATAGGAAGATGTGGACGGGACAGAGGAAACTGAAGACTGCCTTACTCAGTAGTTCCTCTCCCAACAGCACACTATACAGAAAGTAAAATTTCTTTCACAGAAACTTTTTCAAGTCCATCAGTAGTTTTAAAAATTCAGCATGCCAGTGCACCCTATGCATTGGCCATTCCTCATGGACGCAGGGTGTTAGGGTGATGGCTTAGCTGACAGGCACAGGCTGCTGGGCTTTTTGTGTTGTCAGTGGACTTGTTTGGAAATATCCTTTCTGTGTCTGGTCATCAGGTGCCACTTCCTGCTGTTCCCCAGCCCAGATCCCCAAGCTACCTCAGACTTGCTGGGATTGGGAACCCAGAGGACAAGAGTGGAAAAGCCTAATGGATAAGAGAGAAAAGCCCTACACACCTCTGCCAAAGGCAACGCCCCCTGCTTCCAACACCCACAATTCCTTAAGAGTTAAGTGGTTCTGGCAAGGCAGATAGCTCAACAATGAGGGAAAGGGAGAGAAATTGAAAGATAAACCAATAGAAAAGGAAGGAAAGGGTGTGTGTGCGCACACACGCATGCAAGCATGCACACATGCACCAGATACTAGGAAGAAATCCCAGCAGATTTTCTAGATACCCTATCCTTTCTCCCACCTAAGCAAGAAGTAGGTTTCTAAGGATTTCTTTTCCTTCCCTCTGGGGCTTCTTCCTCATGAGCCCCATTTCTGTCATTGACTCCCAGATTCCTCAAGGTGGGATCAGGGAAGGTAGTGAGACTGCTCCCCCTGCAACAGGGCCCTGCCCCAGGGAATTCTGCCAGGATGACCTGACCACATTACCCACCCTTAGCCAAGGGTGGGCTTTTCCAAAGTCACACAAATGCTGCCAGTCCTAGCTCTCTCACAAACGCTAGAAATTGGGATATGAGAATGTTTGGGGACTGAGATACAACACCAGGCCCAGTTCTGTTCGTAACAGGTGACCTAAGGCCTTGTGTGAAGTGTAATCCTTCAACTTTATGCCTCAAGTTTCAGGAAGGACTGGGTACCTGGGAGATTGTGGAGTGGAGCCTAAAGAAAGGCGTCTGTGATGTTAGAACTTCACAGACTAAATCACAGTGTAGGGCTTGACTTGTGTATATATATACCTGATCTTGACTAAGTATATATAAGCACATGTACCTGGGGTAAAAAATTTAGTGGCAAATCTCACATTTGGTGGATTTTGTATATTTTTATCTCTACAACTTTTTGTAAGCTTGAAATTTGTTTTTCTGAGACAGTCGCTTTCTTTTTGTAAGTTTGATCCATTTGCTCAAGGTCCTGGTGCTGAGATTAAAGGCCAGTACTCGCATACTTGGTTCATGTGGTGCTAGGGACTGAGCCCACAACTTCATGAATGCTAAGCAGTCTACCAACTAAGCTACATCTCCAACACACACACACCCGATCTCCACTGAAATAGCATCTTGCTTTATAGAACAGGATGGCTTCAATCTTGCAAATCCCTGGTTTCAGCCTACTGAGTGCTAGGATTACATGTGTACACCATGCACAGCTGTAAATTTGAAACTCAGATTTTTAAAATCACCATGAACTGGTCAGTTTAGAAATGATTTCTCGTGTGCTACCATCTCTAGCAAAGGAGAAATGAGAAGGAGCCAGAGAAGACTGGGTACAGAAGAGCAGACAGGGAAATGGGCGGAGGCAGGCGAGGTCCTGGAGGTTGGATGCAGACACAGGTGCTCACCTGCTCTCAGGACTTCAGTTCCCAAGGCCTGTGCCGCAGGCTTATCAGCCAGTTACCCACCCCCAGACTCGCCACAGGTAAACCCTGCCTGTGTCGAGGCCCCAGGACACTTAGATTTCCTAGCCTCTTCTACACCATGCAGACATCTTGGCTGTGCACAACTGCCTTTGTCACTAGCCCAGCCTCTGCCTCAGTCTCTTCTAGACAGGTGCTCTAGAGCCCAGATGGACTCACAACTTCTGTAAACATCAGCCTTCCTGGGTGCTGAGAACCTGTGACTGTAGACGTGCTGAGACTGCACTCAGAGTCCTGGAACCCCTCCTCCACTTCAGCCCCAGTGACAGCTCCTCTAGGGTGTGTGACAACCCCTCCCCCACTTCAGCCCCAGTGGCAGCTTCTCTGGGGTGTGTGGCAGTTCCTGTGGAAGCCTCTCAAGACATGCTCTTAGCTGCTGTCTTTCTTTCCCTTCAGGAAAATCCTATTTCAAAATGTTTTCATGTAACAGCTTAGAAAACAGAGGTAGACTCAGACAGATACCACTTGACAGCAAAGGCTGTCACTGGCTGTGTTCCATTACTCAGATATTTACATTTATGCTTAGCTGGAAGGTTCCAGATACAATTTCAGGCTCAAAAGATTCTTACTTGAGAGACCTCTTCCTACTCTAGGAGGATATTAGAGAAATTCATCATATTCTCTAGTCACGGGTGGTAATCTCGCAAGCAGGGCTAATGAGTTGGCACAGCAGGTAAAGGCTCTTGCTGTGCGGACCTGATACCCGACCTAAGTGCTATCTCTAGAGCCAGAGATGGCAGAGAATAGGATAGACTCTAAAGTTGTCTTCTCACTCCACACACATACACCACAGTAAACTGTAAGAAATTAAATTTAGGGGTGAAGAGATGGTGTGGCAATTAAAGATAGGTATTGTTCTTGCAGCTCAGGACCAGAGGTCAGTTCCCAGCCCCCATGTCAGGTGATTCAAACTGCCTGGAACTCCAGCTCCAGAAAGAGCCTCTGGCCTCCAAGGGTACAATTACATAAGTGCACACACCCACACAAGGACATGTGCACATGTGCATAATTAAAAATAAAGTATATCTTTAAAAGAATAAGATGATGTCATTACTCAGATTGTCCAGCTGACAGCATGAAAGGCGGCCACTGTGCACAGTCTGTCAGCCAGACATGCGGAACACAGAAGCAGTGCCTACCTGACTTAGATGAAATTACAAGGACTCGGTCATCCAGCGTCTTTATTGTCTTCTTGAAGCCACAAAGAGCTTCAGAGAGCTGAATTTTCATTTTCATGATCAGATCATGGCCTCGTCTCTGAAAGACACTATGATCCTTCTGATCAAGCACAATTATGACGTCACCAGGCTCCAGCTCAGGCTCCTGGTCTCCTTCTCCATGAAACAGTATCTTTTGCCCATCCTTCATACCTATGGAACATCACCCTTCTGATTAGCCACTTACACAGCCAGAGCTCACAGCTTCTGAAGGGACAGAAATTTGAGGGGTGGAGTCTTAACTCATTAACCTCCCCAGGCTCCTGTGGGCACAGTGTTGGAGTAGCTTTAATTCCAGCACAGGCCCTGGGTCAACGACCATGAGGGAGAAGGAAATAAGTTCCTACATCTGATCACATCACCCTCCTCAGACATTGTGAGGCCACCACTCACTTCCTGGTCCACGTGGGACATGGCTCTCAGCTTGAAGGGGAGACTTGTGGAAGTGCCTAATCTTTTTAAGATGTTGGTTTATAGACACAAGATAAAGGCATTATAAAGGCATTATCTGAGGAAGTCTTTTAACAGTTTGGTTTTTGGTCTCAACTGATGTATGACATATTTGTTGGATCAGAAAGTCAAAGAATTGGGAATTTTGGAAAAACAGAAATGGGCCTTAAGATCATGGTACCAGAAAAAAAAAACAACACGGGAAAGCACTGCATCTGGTAGAATCTGGAGCAGCACAGGGGAGATGGGGAAGTGGGGGGCTAGCATACAGGCCTAAAAACCTTTAAAAGCTATGGCAGCCAATGAGCAATAAAAGCCATTGGGAAAAATACTTCAGAAGATTCCTAAGGAATACATTGAAAGGACGGGCAAGGACAGCCAAACAGACTCAACAGTCAAGACTTTCAGAGCATAGGAAAAACTTCTTAAGAGTTTTTCTGTGACCTCATTGGTCACAGGCTAGGTCATAGGAAGATGACCTGAAAAGGGACTCCTGGCAGCCTTTGTCTCATAAACATGCTGCCACACAGAGCCCCATCCCTGACACCTACACCCTGAGTGTGCCATGATTAGCAGAGCGGGGCCCTCCAGCGCTAAGTACTCTGCCTCACCTTTCTCCACGTGCACCTCGATAATCTTCTTCTCTCGGGTGACCTTGGCGCCGCTGCAGTTCTCACAGCGGTCCTTGGGGTTGATGCGCTCGCCCTGGCCCTTGCACTCGATGCACACAGTCTGGATCTGCTGCACCATGCCCGGCCCAATCTGCTGGATGTGGATCTGCATCCCCCGCCCCTTGCACAAAGGGCACTTCTCCACGGACCCCTTCTTCCCACCAATGCCTGTGGAGGTGGGAGACAAGGGAAGAGCTGTGTTCCTCTCAGCAGGGAGCTGCCTATCCCACCAGGCACTGTGCTTAGTATCCTATACTTATTAAAGCAACGTGGGGGTGTTTGGAAAAGAACAGTCAAGCAGGTCATGCCTAGATGTTAACATCTAACCCAGGGTGCTAACGCCCGTGCCACAGTCTGGGACAGGACATAAGCCTTGTCAGTCCAGGTAGTTCTCTGTGACAACATGGGTCACTAGATTTTACTTTTCTTGAAAATTCAAATTTTAAACATTAAGTGAGGGCTTACTGGGACACTGACACATTTACTCATGCACTGTGATGGCAGAA
Organism: Grammomys surdaster; assembly: GCF_004785775.1. Lineage (NCBI taxonomy): Eukaryota > Metazoa > Chordata > Mammalia > Rodentia > Muridae > Grammomys > Grammomys surdaster. The sequence goes on from NW_021605476.1 coordinate 143,145, forward strand.
CAAAGTCACAGATGTCTACTGTCTCACACTTGACAGGAAAACTCTGCCGACCCCTACATTAGGAGAACTGTCCAGATTTTGAAACTTTTAGGATAAGTGCCAACACACTGACTAGATGTCCAGCCCAGAGAAATGAAAACATTGAGGCAAACAGATATGGCTTCAGGGTTCCCTCCTTATAAACCCTGCTTAACTCCCACATTTGTCAAGAGCAGTTATTTTTCTCTGAGCTAGGAAACAAGCAGAAACGAGGATCTGAGCTGTGAGAGGCATTACGATACTAGTTTTTACCTTCACATTTCTCACAAATTACATTTTTCTGGAGGGCTAGTTTCTTAGTGATTCCATTATATAAGTCTTCCAAAGTTACTGACAGCTGGTGCACAACATTCTTGCCTGCCGAGGGACAAAGAGCCAGTTAGTGGGACTAGCCAGACCACTGCCTTACACTATACCCTACAACTCTTCTGAAGGCCTGGACACGAGTTGGGTCAGAGCCTGCCCTACCCCATAGGAAGTAATGCATCATTAAACCAATCTATCCTATTAGTCCCTGCCAAGATGGAGAGCCAACTTCTGTCTACCTATGAGCTGGCTATCCAGTCATTTAGAGAAGTCAACAACAACAACAACAAAACTGTCCATTTTCATTTTCACAGAAAGTCTTGCTTAGGCACCAAGCCTTTGACCTGACAAGCTCTTATGTAGTGTATGGTCAGGCAGGGGTGCTTTTCTCTGACCAAATCTCTTGTCTGCATTCAGAACGGAGGGGAAGAGTTGGCCCTCAGGATGCAGTCTGGCTGCACTGGCACTATGCCTACTCCTGGGGAAGCAACACAGCAGCACTCCCCTGTTGCTGGGTGTTGTAGCAGTCACTGAGACAAGGTGTCCTGGGTTTTGGCTGTCACCTTTGAGAGATGACTCAATTAAGGGTGTGAAGCTTTCCATTTCAAGATAGCTAGAGAGCTGGGCAAGAAAAGACCCAAAGTTTTAATCACGTTTGCACCGCTAAGCACATGAGCAGGCAGCACCCCAGGAGCGGGGGTTTGGGGGACTTTTCTCTCAAACACTGTGGTTTTCAATACACTGTGTGCACAGAATCAACAGCCATGCTTTTTAAAGCTCAAAGCCAATTATAATGTGAGAATAAATACATTTATCCAAGGGCTCTTGCTGACCAAAGACGTACTCCTTAACACTAATGAGTGTACTTCTCCAATCTAGCAGTGTGGTTAAGCTTGGCTGTCTTTATGGTTTTAGGATCCAAAGTGGATTATCTGTAGTAAGATGGCAGGGGAGGGGCTATCAGCAGAGAGACAATTCAGCCATACAGCAGCCAACGAGCAAGGCCTGCTGGCAGGAGGTGGGCAGTACAGAAGTCAGGCTGAGGATGGAGCCCTGGCAGGATGCAGTCCCCTGGCATGGAGCTCTGGGAGGAAGATGCAGGAAGATTGCAGGTTTAAGATCACCCCTCAGCTACATAAGGAATCTGGAGAGAGCCTAGCACACACTAAACCCTGACTCAAAGTAGGAGGCAGGAGCAGGAAGAGGGTAGGGGACACAGGAACCCAGATAGTGTATATGTGTGTGAGGGACTGTCATTTACCTCCTAGGATTGAAGCTGCTAACCAGAATGGATTCTGAGAAGGTCATTCATTTTACAAATATTTTAAAAACTCTGTTTTTGCCGGGTGGTGGTGGCGCACGCCTTTAATCCCAGCACTTGGGAGGCAGAGGCAGGTGGATTTCTGAGTTCGAGGCCAGCCTGGTCTACAGAGTGAGTTCCAGGACAGCCAGGGCTACACAGAGAAACCCTGTCTAGAAAAATCAAAAAAAAACCAACCAACCAACAAACAAACAAACAAAAAAACCTCTGTTTTTCAGAACATCTGATGTTGGCTGGGGATGAGACCACCCTGAACATGGCAATATCCTGACCAGAATAATGAGAGAGCTTGCAGGCCCTGGCCCAGATTGGGGCCCAAGAGTTGGATGGGTGGGTAAAAAGGGGGAGGGAAGAGGGGCACTCTTGATAGATTTGCTAAGCATTGAAGTGTCTGTTATGTCCCTTTGGACACTCCGGCCCCTGGTCCGGTCTCAACAGACCTTACTCATTTGTGTTTGTCTTGAGACTGGGCATCACTGTGCAGCTCAGGCTGGCCTAGAACTCAGTAATACTCCTGTTCTGCTCTTATCACACGTGTTCCTCAATTCTATCTGTAATCCCATCTGCTCCCTTTAATATGGGGCATTGGGAAGGTGTCAGATAATTAAATATATAAGAGATTCCAGTAGCCTGCACACTAATAAAATTCAACATTATTTAATGATCCCCAACATCCACACTCCTTAAAAGTATGTTCCATCTTGATTCCTGTGACAGACACTACAAACCTTGCTTACATTTCTTTATAAGCATTTATAGGCTGGAAAGATGGCTCAGAGGGTAAGGGCATTTACTGCCAAGCCTGACGACCTGAGTTCAATCTATAGGATCTACATGACAGAAGAGTAGAACCAACTCTTGCAAGTTGTCTTCTGACCTACACACCTATACACAGCTGCACACACACACACACACACACACACACACCCTACACCCCACACACACAAATGGAAAAAATCAGTTAAAACCATTTACCTCTTCTCTCTCTAGTCATCCGTCCTCCACCACCAAAGAACATGTCAAAGATATCCATGGGTGAAGAGAAGCTGGGGCTACCCGATCCCCCTTCTTTAATTGCCTGTTCTCCACCTTGGTCATAGATGTCTCTTTTCTTTGGATCTGAAAGTACTTCATATGCCTGGGATATAAGTTTAAACTTTAGAGAGAAAGAGAAGAGAGATTAAAAATGAGTCCCAGAGAGGTTTGCGATATTTTCCCATAAGCAAGCCTACCTCCAAGTGTAACCACAAGCCACTCTCTCCAGCTGTTAAGTTCATGTATGTGCTGCCAAAGGACAAACATATGGAGCTTTGCTATGGAGATAGTTCAAGAACAGGGCTGGAAAGTAGCGGAGAGAGAAAGCTCATCGCCACTTGGCAGCACCAGTCAGAAGACATGGAGTCCCCAGGTGAAGGAGACCCCAAGGCTTCATCTAGGAGCACTGCAGCCCAGAGTTTCCAGTGTTACCATGGATTCCAGCTACAGGAATCACTTTGCTAGATTACAAGTGTGAAGTCCAACCACAGCTGCCTGGGAGCACCTGCCGGCGTGCCAGACACTATGTAGCTGTACTACCTGCACAACTTGGCCTCCCCTCCCCGATCTGTTATGGCAACACCAGTCTCACCTGTCAGCAAATCCTGGTGGTGCTTACTCTCCATCTATATCTCTGGAACTCTGACAACAGACACAATTCCCCATGTGTGGCATGCCTTCCAAAAATTTATCACTAGAATCTGATTGTAAGAAAAGAACTAGAAAACCCAAACTGAGTGGGACCTTCTGTAGTCTAGACAGGAAAGCTGAGCATAGAGGCTCACCCTATGAGTGATTATGCACAGGCAAAAATGATTATAAAGGGTGTTACCTGGAACAAATGAGAAAACTATGTTTCCAATTGAAAGTCATACATTTGCCAACTACTGGGATTACTGTAAAGACGACCTTGTTCCTAGGAAGAGCATGCTACAGAAATTAACTACACATGCCTCACAAAAGCACATAGGGAAACTATGTGACAAATATCTGTAACTACTGAGGCCAGGTGGAGGATGTTTCTCAGCACACTCTTAAGTATATGAATGAACCTCTCTAAAATAACAAAGCACTAAAACCTGTAACTCTGTCCTTGCTACTTTGCTCTATCCAGGAACCTCCTCACTCCTGCTTTTAGCCCGTTCTGCACCAAGCCTGTGAATTGTGACCCTCTTGAGCCACCATCCTTGCTGTCACCTACAACCCAACTCTGCCCTCCTCTCCTCTTTGGCCTCCAGTAATTGTGTTTTGGAAAGGTCTTACTTTGTAACACAGTCTGGCCTAGAACTCACTATGTCTTCCAGGCTGACCTCAAACCCACAACAATCCTTCTGTCTCCGTCTTCTAAATTCCTGATCTCAATATTGCTCTTGTCCACAGCCTCCTAGCTCTATCTGAACACTGTAACATGTGCCCCAGGGCTCCCTATGGCAAACACAGGACCTCAAGCCTCTGCTCAAAGCCTCCTTTCCCAGGGAGCCTAAACCCCTCCTCATGTCCCAGCTTTCAAAGTGCAAGCCCACCCACAGGTCTCCCAGCCCCTTCCAAGGGCACTACTTTCTCCCATGCAGTTATGATTCATTGCCCACTGCAAGACAAGCCCCATGAAGATGGGCTGCCGGCTTGGAATACCAGGGGTGTCTTTGAGCCTACAACTGTGTCTGCCGTGTGGACAACACTTGGCAACTATCTGTTAGACGAACAGCTCGGTTCTGGAAGTTCAGATAAGAATAAATGAGGTTGGCTCTTGGCCTCCCAAGGCCTAATCTTTACTCAGAAGGACAGAAATATAAACTATCCTGCATGACTTCTTAGAACCTACGGTGGAAAATAAATGCCACAAAGACACAAATACAGAAACTGACAGAGATGTTAAGTCACCCTGTGTTCCACAGATTCCTGACCAAGACCTAATAAGCAGGAACAAGAAATAGGCATCAGCCAAAAAAAAAAAAAAAACAAAAGGGAGGGGTATTAAAAAGTTTTAATTAAGCATTTATTTATGTGTATGTATGTGAGTATATATGCATATGCGTGTAGCCACCATGGAGGCCAGAAGAGGACATACAAATCCCTGGTACTGGAGTTACAGGATGAGCTGCCTGACACGGGTGCCAGGAACTGAACTTTGGTCCTCTGTAAGAGCAGTATGTGCTCTTAGCCTCTGAGGCATCTTTGAAGCCGCCGGGAAAGAGTATTAAAAACCGTTCATGGGGCAGGGAAGATGACCAGGAGGTACAAATTCCTGTCATACTGACCTAAGTTCAGATCCCCAGAACACATGAAAAGGCTTATGTGCTATGAACTTTGGTAACCCGACAGTGTAGGAGGAGGAGACACAAAAGGGGATGCCTGGAAGCTCTGGGGCCAACTAGCCTGGAGTACACAACACAGTAACAGGAACAAAAAATGCCTGGCTTCAACAATAAGGGAGGAGACAAGTATTAATTCCCAGAGCTGTCTCAGCTCCACCTAGATACCACGGCATGCATGCGCCTACCCTCCAACACACACGAAGCATCAGCATCATATACACAGCCGTTTATATTCTAAATCCCATATTTTTTCAAGGAAGTGAGGACCACACACTATGATTGCTTTCTTCAGTAAAACACAAACAAAAAGCAAACCACCAACAGGAGGCATGGGGATGAAATGCATAGTTTGGAAGGTCAGAAAGCTAGGCTGCCACCAGGGGCTTCTGGGTTCTTTGAAGGTAAGTATGTTCAAGAGGGCCCACTAAAACACTCTGGATACCCCAAAGAGGCTTGGATTTAACAGATGAACTGAAGAATAGAAAAAAACTGCCGTGTCACTTGGGTGATTCAATTATAGGCTAGACCTGATGGGACAGGGACTCTAAATGTTTGTAACAGGTTCTCCTACCTCTGGGGACCTGTTCACTCTGGGGTCAAATTCAGATCCTTCAAAGATCTCCTTTCCTCCCAGTTGGAATTAGGGTTCTATGACCTTTGCCACAGTCTTTCATGGAAAGACTGTTCAGCTGAGAAATGGCTCTGAGAACCGCACGGCAACCTGGAAACACACTTATGATAAAGTACTAAGAAGGGGAAACTGCAGGTATATCGCTCATTCCCATAATCTCTAGACTCAAGGAAGCTGAGGTAGGACCGTTGCCATGAAGTCGGCCTCGACTCCTGGATACTTTGTAACAAAGCAAAAACAAAATCAAAAGAAAGGGGGATGAAGGGGGTGGGGGGTGCGTAAGGGCTTGGAGAGACACAGGGTTGGGCTGTACACACTCCAGATAGCTTTTCCTCTGTATTCTGAAACTTCAGTTCTTTTCTTTGAGATAAAGTCTCATGAATCCCAGATTTCCCATGAATTTACTATGAAGCCCAAAATAGCCTTGAACTTCAGATCCACTTGCTTTTATCTCCCAAGTGCTACAGTTGCAGGCTTGTACCATTACGCCTGGCTTACATGGCACTGGGGACCAAACCCAGGACACTGCACATGCTCAGTAAGACTATACCAACTGAGCTACATCCCCAGCCCATATTCTGAAACTTCCTCCATTGTTACAGTCTGCTAAGATTTTTATCTTGAACATCTGTTACTCAAACTAAAATTTATAATGAAGCTCATCAAAAGGCCAAACCCATCTGGATAGCTGATCGGCTATTGTCACCCCTGAAAGGACTATTCTTGCTGACCTGCCACCCTGGGTCTTACAGAAAACCGACTGCAGCTACAACAAGCACAGACTTCATGTAGGGCAGAATGGCTGACAACAAACACAGGCTGCCCACTGCTTAGCAACACAGGACAACAGAGCAGAAAACAAAGACCAACACTCTGATGGCGGGCGTCTCAGCTGTCCCAGGACTTAAGAGGAAAGGACTCACTCAATCTAGTTTTAAGACATTAATAATATGTGACAAACTTAGGTGGAAAAAAATTCCCACCTGTAGCATACATAGTAGTCCAAAAGTACATACAAATTCTCACAAAACTCTGGAAAAGCCTGCATGGTGTGCCCAGCACAACACAGGACCAGAAGAGAAGCTGTTTGGTGTGTGAATGAATGATCAATAGCTCTCTGGAGAATTCTATAGCAGTTCCATAAACTGGCCCCGTCTCCTTGTCCCCTCAGATTTGCAATCCACACCCCCACCAAGTCCCTCTTCACTGTGCCCTCCCTCCCACTTCTGAGAGTTCTCCTACTTACACATGGAATTAAAGAATTAAAGTCTGTTTCTTCTGACCTCATTACTCAGCCAGCCAACAAACATTTTAGCACGTATATATCATGGCTAGAGTCATCCATGTCCTTAAGTAGAACAGGCATCTGCCCACTAAGGGTCATCACGGTAAGATAAGGTTAAGACTGGTCAGCCAGTCTGTGGTCTAGGGTGACCTCTGCCAAGAAGGCTTAGTAAAAAAAACTAAAGAAAATGGGTCATCCCTTCATGGAAAGTAGGAAGGGAGGTGCATTTCTGACAGTGGGTACACACTGCCCTCCTCCTAGCACATAAAGAGGGACCTGCCATATCTTACTTTGTAAAAGAATTATTTATATGATACTACCTTGGGTACCTGGCTATAAATAAATATTAGTTTAAAACAAGGGCAAATAACCTGCCCAGGCAGGTGTGTAGGTGGCGAAAGCTACATAATATGCGAAGAGGGCAAATATAATGTGCTCTTAAAGCCTGACTACAGCAAAGGCACTCTCATTTCAGATGGTAAGCAAACAGCAGGGACCGCCTCTTGGTGACTATGATGTGACCTGAGACTGGAGTGGAAGGTTTTCCCCCAAGTTGCCTGCTGAAACAGAAGGCAACTTGGAAGCCTTGAAGCCCTCCTTAAAGAAGAATTGTCTGAGGATGGAGAGATGGAGGGGTGGAGAGATAGCTGCTCTTTCAGAGGGCCAAGGTTTGACTCTTAGCACTGATAGAGTGGTTAACGACCATCTGTAACTTCAGTTCCAGGGGATTTGACACCTTCTTCTGGCCTCCAAAGGCATCAGGAAGGCATGTGGTACACAAAGATACATCCAGGCAAAACATCCATACACACAAAAATACATACATACATACATACATACATACATACATACATACGGTCAGCAATGCATAACTGAAACGAGGGAACGTGTCTGTGAATCACCAACACAATGCAGAAAGCTGGTAACTTTAAAGGCTACAGTAAGCCACCTAAATATAGACAAGAAGGGACACGAATGGGTATAATGGTCTTACAGGGAGGCATTTTAAACTTGTGACAGCCACATTCGGCACATGTGGCTAAATATAAATCTTCTGTCATTGCTGCCACCAGCCAACCTTCCACCAGCAGCTTGCCTCCAGCTTGGAATTACTAATGCAGACAGGTATTTTGATCCCAGTGTCATTTCCACAGGTCTAAATGCTAGACAGGGTGATCACTGGCTCCAAAAGTGGTCCAGGTGTGACTGCTATGAGCTCCAGCCAGGGCACTGGCTCGCTCCCCAGACTCATGTGGGAGGGCCAAAGTGGTTTTTTGTTTGTTTGGTTTGCTTAGGGGTTTGTTTTGTTTTCTTAAACGGCAAGAAATGAAGAAAGAAACAGGATAGCTAGCCAGCTCTCCTTGCAATGGCTGGTACTGTGACTCGCCTATTCAGGTGGGTCATGTCCTCGTTGGGAACAAAACGAAGAATGTCTTATTTCTGTAAACAGGATGGAAAAGGTGCAAATTAGGGCAGCAATGTGCAGAGCTCTTCAGCCTACTATCTGTCTGTACTTATGGTCAACTGTGGGTCATTTGTCACAGGAAACCTGGAGTTCTCACTATAAACAGATGTGTCAGGTTACAGACTTCTGCACCCCTGATTCATAAGGACGACAAAAACGTGACAATTCCGTGTCTGAAAACTGTATCAGGCAGGAGGTGGCCTCAGAGATCGCTCTCAAGAGGGACACTGGGTTTGTCTAAGGGATAAGTCAGATCACAGGAACTCATCCCTTAGGGCTTATGCAACACGCGGAACATAAACACAATATTTCGCTGCCGGGGGTGCCCACCAAGCACATAGCTTCTGCTCACCGGTGCCAGGGTTTCTGGTTTGCCGGCGTCCACTCCCACAGGAATGCCAGGGTTACCTCTGAGAGCTGGGCTCCCATAGGTCAGTCCCGGAGCCCTGTCAGGGTCCTCACAGCCGGGAGGCAGGGGCTCCAGAAACACTTGTAGAGTGAACGGAGGCACGGATGGCTGCTGGCACTGGCGCCCCGCACCTAGGTGCCCCCAACTGACTGCGCCCCGCGGCCTCCCTCGGGCTGGCGCGGCGCCTGGAGAGAGCCTCTGCGCCGCTTTCAATAATTCACAGCCCGGGTCCTCCCGTGACCCCGACGCCCCGCGGAGCCCCGCACCTTCTCGCCTTCATCCGGGTTCTTGTCCGGGTGGTACTTGAGCGCCAGCTTCCGATAGGCCTTCTTGATCTCCTCCGGGGACGCGCTGGGCTTCACCCCCAGGATGTCATAGTACTGGGTCTCCTTCACCATCTTGTCTCTGCGGAGTGGGGCGGGCGAGGCGGGTCAGCGCGTCCCCGACGCCCCCGGGGCCCCCCGGCCCGCGCCCCCGCCGCCGGCCTGCGCGTCACCGTCTCGGTCGCGGCCGCTTCCCGGGGCTCCGTCCTGAGCGTGCGCCCGGGACCCACTTGCGCTCCCGACTCCGCCGCACTCGAGCCGCCGGCACCTCCGCCGCGGGCTTTTATTCGGCGCCGGCGGAAGGTTCCGCCAGGAGGCGTGACGCCACAAAGACCCAGAACCTTCGCGGAGGTTCCGGCGGCTCCGGGGCTCGGTTCTGCGGTCGGCCGGCCGGGCGCGCACGCTCACCCGTTCTCCTCGGAAGTCCGCTCCTCTGGCTGGCCGTCCGACTCCCCCGAGCTCCAGTTCTGACTGCCGCCACGGGCCATGTTGGGGTGCTCGGGGGTGGGGGGCTTCGGCGTGGAGGGTTCGGGCTTCGTGGTGGAGGGCGTCCGCTGCCGACTGTCACGCCGCCCGGAGACCGGCCCCTTGCCCTTGCGTGGGTCCGCGGGGTTGGGCCGCTCTGGGATCCGCTGGCCTGCAGGAGGGCCTCGTGTGCGCGAACCCTGGACGGAGGAGAGCTTGGACTGGGAGGGCAGCGTGCGTGCCGGCCCCACCCGGCCTCTGCCTCGGGGTGTGGCCCCCTTCTGTTCGGTCACTGCGGGGGTGTGCTCTGGGGTCTGCCTCGGATTGTTGCACTTTTGAGGGTGTTGGAGTGGATGGCTGCCTTCTGTGGTGGTGGTGTCGAGATCCTGCGGTTGCTGGTTCCCCCTAGGCATCTTGAAGGCTGGGTGACCCTTAGCCTTTGAAGATGTGAACAGCGGCCTTCAGGTGGCCTGAGTTTGGACACGGCCTCTCTACTGCCCACAGCTGGAAACCTCATAAGTACCCCAAGGGTGAGGAGTGACGTCTCCCAGCTGTGAGCAGTGATGACGTCTGTCACATGTGAACAGTGACATATTCCCAAGTCTTTCAAGGATGGACAGTGATCTCTCTTTTTCTCAGGAGTGGGAATCCCTTCCCCGTCAACACACACATATAAATAACAGTGCACAAATGGACCAAGGCAGAGCCATTGACCAGTGATGCAGCTCTAACGGGCACTGGAGCGTACAAGACCAGGCAGTCCAATCTTCTACTTCTCTAGGCTGCTTTCAACGGCTGCCATGATTAAGAATACTCAAAAAATGTGGGTGTGGACTGGCTGCTGCAGTGCTATCAGAATACTGCAGACCCTTCTGGCCTACTTAGGCTTCTATTGGTGCAACACTTTATCCAGGAGAGGAAGCCACTCTGCCCAGCTCCCTGGGGTCAACTGACCTGGGTTTTGATCGGGTGGCTGAAGCTCCACTTTCATTCGTGCAATGGGGATACAAGCGACTTAATACCCATGAGAAATTAAGCCAAGCCGCTAGCTTCTTTCCCAGGGAACATGGTAACTCACCTTCTGTATCTTGCTCCTGTAGAGCAGTCACTTGTGGGCAGATTCAGAACTGGAGGTGAGGAATTTGTGATCCCATTCCTGTATCTTCTTTACATGAACCTCTGCTTATGGGGTTATTTCTCCATTACTGGGACATGTTCACTGGCCCGTGCCCGTCTTTTCACAGGACATCTGTAAGAATCAAAGAGAACAGTAGCCTCCTGACAAGAACCTGGCTTGCTCATAGGGATCACTAAGAAACATTCTTTTCTTTTTTCCCCCTGATTTGTTATTGATGTTACCTTTGAAACAAGGTCTTGCAACATAGCGTTGACTGCCCTTAAACTCAGGGTCCTCCTGTTCCAGGCTCCCAAATGCTGGGATTATAGACATGAGGCATTACTCTTAGCTCATCTGAAAACGTCTAAAACTACAGGCTACTTCCCAGTCCCTGCAGAGCTTCCAGGTAGAGTGCAGGCACCCTGTCAAGTGGGCCTAGTGTTGGAGCTAGAGCTGAGAACACAGCGCAGCTGCACTGTTTTCCCCAGATTCAGTTCTGTGGACCAGTATCGTTGGTAGGTGGGACATGGGAGAAAGATGGCTTAGATGTGTGGTTAGAACCTAGAAACAGAGATCTCAGTTTATAGCTGACTGGCTAGTTAAGCTTGTGTTCTTAGCCTTCCAAATGCTGGGGTTACAGGTGTGCACTGCTGAGTGTTACCCAGCACATTATTTCTGACTGATGGGTTTTCTTTCTTTCTTTTTTTTTTTTTTTTTTTTTTTGGACAAGGTTTCATTCTCTATTTTTGACTGTCCTAAAACTCACTATATAGACCTTGAACTCACAGAGAACCACCTGTCTTGGACTCCCAGATGCTATATTTAAAGGCTTAGGTTTTTTTTTTTTAGATCTTTACATCTTAGCTAAACACGGATAAAAAATTGCCCTTTACCAACCTCTTTACTGTTTTCTCTGAGCATTTTCCAGTCTAGATCTTTAAAGACTGTATCTCTAAGATGACCCTCACTTCCCCTAAAATTCCTGCCTGAAAAACTCAAGCCTGCCAAAGAACTGACTGTTCTGGTCCACATCTGAGATTAGGGCCTCTGGCTCCAAGTATTCTTCAGAGGGTGGAATCTTGACTGACATCTGCTGGCTCACAGTGCACACATTAGCCAGTCTTGTTTACATCAACCACCCTTTAAAATTTCTTACTTCCTGGACCCAGTAGAAGCCCTTCCTGTCCCTCTCCCCCTGCCCCCATCCTTTCTGTAGAAGTCCAGGTCCTTTTATGCAAGTAGAAGTTGAAATCTCTTCATACAGGACTCTTGGCAAAATTTATTACTAACCAAAATCTGTCCTCAACAGTTCTATAAGCATTAGCTTTGTTTCTCTTGTTTTTGTTTGCCTTTTGAGACGTGGTGCCAAGAATGACACTGAATACTGATCCTTCTGCCTCCACATCCGTCTTTGACAAAGACTTTGATGACCTGAATTGTTCTCTAGAATTTTACCTATGAGGATGCATACTCTTATCAGTTATGTGTTTATCGTCATGGTTGCCACCCCTCCCCCAAATCTTTATTGAAGACGGACATTGGTTTTCCAGTCTCAGTGAACAATGTTGTTTCCTTAGAGACAATAAACATGATGGTACTGGCTTGTGAGTATAAAGGGAGCCTGGTGGTACATAAATGAGTGCAGTTTGGGGAATGTGGGCCTTTCCACTACTGTCTTTTCCAGATGGGGAAACTTTTTAAGTGACTGGTACAACCAGAAGGCACAGGATGGGCCTTGTTCCCCACTCCTGGTACTAGATTCCTTTTGACTGGGTCAGGAGGAGAGTCAAAACAAGGATGATAGTAGCTTTGCCCAGGGTATCTGGCCTGAGTTCTCTATAGAGTCCTCTGACAAGGAAGAGCCACATCTGATTGGAAAGAGGGACAGGAAGGACTTCACAGAGAAGGGGCAAAGGTCAGACACCAAGAAGTTGGAAGTACCTTGAGTGGAGGTGGGAGGGAGATGAGTTATGCTAGACAAAGGCAAAGAGCCCAGAGAGCTCAGAGAAAGGCTGGGAGGTAAGAACAGATCCCTGGATGCCTGGGGAGGGCATTGCTTCTCTGCTGATGGGCTCTGGGGAACAAGGGAATTCTGGAAGGAGTAAGAAGCAGTGGTCATGGGAGTTGGGTGTGCCCCCTCGTGAAGAGGGCTGAGCTAGACAGACAGGTTTGAGTGGTTGGCCCAGAGAAAGTGTGGAGAGAGGGAGAGAGGGCCAAGGAGAGACCTTGGGGAGCAGTTGCCTGGAGGGAATGGAAAGAGAACAGCCATTGGCCATTGATGAGGCAGAGAACACCCCTCCCCTAGAAAATGGAAAGGAGCTAAAGACACAAGGATCAAAGCAGCAAGAAAGGACAAAGAGGACCAAGCCAGTCCTCCAGAGCCCAGCACAGCAGCGCTGGTACTTGGCAGGGGGAAGATTCAGGGCATTTCCAATGAAATTTATTGGCTTACAAAACAGTTGCCATCCAAACTCTTGTTTTATCACATGAAACTTCTGCTTGGAGAAGCCCTGCCTCTCACTGGCTGTGTAACTCTGAGCAAGAAATTACATCTCTCCCTGAACCACTGCATTCTCTCTTTACAAAATGAAAGGAGCACACAGTTCAACCAGGCAGACAACTTCCTCTAATCCCAACTACTCAAGTGGCTAGCATCCTGCCTGCTACTCTACAGAATATGGCCAAGGCCAGCCTGGACAATCTAGTACATCCCTATCTCTAAAAGTGAGAAGAGGACTTGGGCTGTAACATGTGCAAGCACGAGGACCTGGGTTTGATTCCTAGCACCCACATAAAAGCTGGGCATGGCAACAGCAGCCAATAATCCTAGCACTAGGGAGGCAGAGACAGGAGGCTCCCTGGGGCATGCTGGCCAGACAGTCTAATTAGCAAACTTCCAGGTTCAAATGAGACCTTGTCTCAAAAAATCAATTGGCGAGTGATTGTGGAAGACACTTTACCAACCCCTGGCACACAAGTCCATCACCACCAATAACAAAAAGAGGGCTGAAGGGGTGACAAAGTGTTTGACTAGCATTCATGATGTCCTGGGTTCAGTCCTCAACATTAACCATGGATGGAGGTAAAAGAAGAATGGGGGAGGGAATAGAAGAGGAAGGAGAAAAGGGGGAAATGGGAAAAGGAAAGGAAGACTGAAAGAGTGGAGGAAAGGACATGGGGTGTGATGGGAAGAGCTGTTTCTGGGGCTGTTGGAAGTTGAATGGAGTACAAATAAAAGGCTCAAGTGAGCGTGCCACTGTTTGTGTGTTCTTGCTTTGTGATGTTGTCTGAGTCCTTGAGTTGCTCACAGACTAGCATTGCCTGAGAATCTGGGTGACCCAGGGTGCTGTACCCCATAGAAATTTAAAGAACTCATTGAAAGAACTTATCACCCACTGTCCTTTTGCCCAAACAGACTTAGCCCAAGTGTCCTCTGATGTTTCTGTGGGTTATAGATCCTGGTCTCTTCTTTTTGGAAGCTGGCCTTTACCCAGAGTTGATGACACCTTTATTTGGGGATACAGAACTATGAAAGTGATGACACCAAGTGTTTGAGACACCTTTTGTATCCCAGCTATACAAGGTGTAGAACACAGTGAGGAGCTGGCACCGTCTTCACCCTCACAGAGAGCAAGGAGCATTGGAGGCAAAGCTTTAATGTATGCTGTGATTAGGGTAGGGAAGGAAGGCTATTCTCTCTCTCGTGTTCTGGGTAGTCAAGTGCTGTCCTAGCATTGGTAGATCCTGCAGGGCTGGGGAGGAAAGTGCCTAGGAAGACTGAGGGGCCTAGGTGGGAAGACTTGGCTTCAAAGGAACAGAAAGAGATCATTGTCTCTGGAACAGAGATGAAGTGGGGATCTGAACCTTCATTTTGGGGCTGTACTTTTGGAGAACTGAGAAGCCCCTAAAAGGTTTTAAGGGTGAAATTATTTCATATTTAGTCCATAAAATTTACTTTGTTGCTGTTTGTTTTTTTAGAAACATGGTTTCACTATGTAGCTCTGGCTGTCCTGGAACTCACTATGCAGACCAAGTCCGTCTTGAATTCAGAGATGTGCCTGCCTCTGTCTCTAAGGTACTGGGTTAGAGGTGTACGCCACTGTGTCACTTATGGCAGGCTTACACTTTTAACTTCAGCAAACTCACCATGTTGGCACAAGCAACATCTTTGCACTCTTTGTCCTAATTCTAGTAATGTAAGAATATAAAACATTTCTTGAGTCATTGTATCTTTTAGTTTTAATCCAGAGACATTTTGTTCTTCTGAAGCATAGCAAGATTCTCAATTGTCAGAGCAATGTTAAATTCAAAATGACCATGAGTTTTATGCATCAGACTTTGAACACTGTGATGGAATCACATAGGATTAAATGACAGTCATTGTAGAAAAAATTACAAATATTTTTCTTCCATTATGCACTCATGATCTGTTTTTAAAAATACCTTTATTAAGGAATAATTGGCACATGATGAATTGCACATGAAGTGGACCACTTGATACATTCGTATATCTTTATATATCACCCATTAAACCATCCCCTTAATTGAGATAGTGAAACATATTCACAGCTTCCAAAATATCCTCCTGGATGCATATATACTTTCAGGATGGCCTGTCTAAGCTTGTAGCCGTCAGCAGCTGAGCTGGAGCCGCACCCTGTTTGGCTTTTTGCAAATAAACTCATCAGTACCTGGGGTGTGATACTGACTCTTGTCAGTTCCTAGTTGTGTAACCAAGTTACTTCAAGTTTTGTTTTGATCTTTAAAAATTACCTGCCTCACAGGGTTTTAAGGAATTCTGATATATAATAAAAAGCCCTAGGTGGTACTTGACAGCAGTCAGTCAGTCAGTGTTGGCCATTTTTATGATACAAACCCTGCCTAGATGTAAAAGCCATGGGAGGAGGGAGTGAGAGGTAGTTCAGTGGGTAAAAGTGTTTGCTGGACAAGTGTAAGCACCTGAGTTCAAATCCCCACGATCCTTGTGAAAGCCAGAGCTGTGGTGGGGAGGATTTGCAATGCTAGCCCTTCCTTGGGAAGGTGAGAGGCAGACAGGAGTCAGGCAGGAAGCTTAAAGGCTAGTCAGCCTGGTGTAAGAGACATCCAAACAGCAGAGATCCTGACTGGAGGTGGAAGGTAAGGCAGGGGCATAGTGGCTTGTGCCTTTAATCCCAGCACTCGAACTCTGGAGGCAGAGGTAGGTGGATCTCTGAATTAAAGGCCAGTTTGTTCTACAGAGCAAGTTCCCGAACAGCCAAGGTTTTACAGAGAAACGCTGTCTCAAAACAAAGGTGGAAGGTATGAACCAAGACACAAGGTTGTCTGCTGATCTCCACACACATGCTGTGACACGTACACACCCACATTTACCACAGGAATGTGTGTGCATACACATACATGTACAAGGCCAATGAGAGCAGAAGTTTGGAAAGTCCCTTCTGCGGGGAATGGAGCTAACAGTCATTCACTTCCATTGTACCACTCTCCTAGGATGCTAAATGTGTATTCTAGATCTTTCCACAGCCGTGGTCAGTCCTACACCACCAGAGCTGGTTCATGATTGGTAGAGCTCCCAGCAAGCTGCATATACTTCTGTAGAGCAGGAGTGTGGAGCTGACCTCATCCTCCAACCCCTGGGCTCAGCTCTTACCTCACCATCCCTCCTCCTCTCTCGTTCTTTCCTTTGCCAAAGCTTGGAGTATTGCTTGGACTCTCCCAGCCATGGTTTCTATTTTAAAGCAAGCCCTCTTCAGCCTTGGCCCCCTTAGTCCCTAGCCCCTCTAGGCCCTCTCCCCCTATTGTGGCTGAGTGTCAGCCAGGTCATGACATTTCCAGAATCCCAATAGCAAAATTATCCCAAGTGTGCCGGTTTCTAGTACCTTAAACCTCAAGAGCTACTCTGAGCCATTTGTAGTTTCTACAGTCCATTGTTGTTCTCAGCCTAGGAGCCTGGAAGTACAGGCCTGGGGTCCACTAAGAAGCAGAGAGACACATTGAAGTCCTCCTAGCAAGAAGGTGGGAAACATTTTGAAATGTGCATTAGGGCTAGCAAGATGACTCACTAAGTAAAGAAGGCCTGCTGTCAAACTTAAGGACCTTAGTTCAAGCCCTAGGACAGACATAATGGAAGGAGAAAACTGACACCTGCAAAGTTGTCCTCTATACTTACACTGTGGCGTGTGCCCCTCCTACATACACAAACACAGGCATGCAAAATGCAGTTTTGAAAACTGTGAGGTCAATAAAAGCGTGCTGGTACATCTTCATTGTCAGCTTGACTGGGTTGGGGATCATTTAGGTGACCTCTGCAGAGTGCTGCGAGGGTGTTCCCAGAGAAGTGTAAGCAAAGAGGGCAGACTCGCCCTGAGTATGACACCATCCTGTGACCTGGAACCCGGGGCTGAATAGAAGGGAAGGGAGAAAGGCAGTTGGGCACCTGCGTTCATCTCCCTTAAGCTTCCTGACAGTAAACTCTGAGCAGCTACCTTATGTTTCTCTTGACATGTTTTCTCAGCCCAGGCTGGATTTGTAGCTTCAAATCACGATCCAAGATAAACCCTTCCCCACTGAGGTTGCTTTTTATCATATCAGTGACAAAAGTAACATACATTTTCTCTCCTGATCAGCTAGCATATCCCTAGAGAATGTCAGGATCTGAACAAGAAATTGAAAAGGCTTATAACTGTATTCCAGCAGTTCAACCTCACCACCAACTAGAGAAACACAAATTAAATGATGACACTATATATGTGAATATATAGCATGTAATTATGTATATATTACATATATACATATGTATATGTGTATATTATATATATTATATAATATATAATGCAATATATACATATATTTCTGGAAAAATATATGTGTGAATATATATATATATACATATATATATGTATATATATATATATTACACATAAACATATATATGTATTTTGCTCTTTAGGAATAAGGAGAGACTGGGTCAGTGAGTCCCTGTGGAGTAGAGAGAATGCCCACCCATGGCAGGTCTCACAGAGAAAGCTATCAGAGCTAGCTAAATCACACTGGGCAGTGGCCACATGTACTATGCATGAGTCCAGTATCACCCGAGTGACCACTGTCATCTGACCAGGGGGAACACTCTTTTTAACTTTTCAATTTCTCAGCATTTGATTACAGCATAATAGCAAAACACACAAAACGCAGTGATTTCTTGCACATGTGTATGCCCGCTGGGCCACCTGGGTCAGATGTATCAGATATAGAACAATCCTGTCACCCTGTACATTTGAAACTCATTATTGAGTTTCGTCACCCAGTTTGCTCTTGACCTCCATTTAAATGCAGTATCTCTTTCTGTTTGCCAGCTTTTGCTCACCATACAACTTTGATATTGTTTTTCTCCTGATGTTAGAGATCAAACCCAGGGCTTCCTGTCTGCTGGGAAAGCACTCTACCTTTGAGCAGTGGTCTCCCTACAGTGCCCAGGCTGGTCTTCACGGTTTGATTCTCCGGCCTCAGTCGCTGGAGTAGCTGAGATTACAGGCCTGAGCTACCAGGTCCCCAGGCTGGCTGTGAGTTTAACAGTTCAGGGACTGGATTTATTTAACTGTTTTGGTGGCAGCAGCGACTGTGGGAGCAGTGAGGTGTTTTCCCTACCAATGGCCTAGCAAGCAGTTCGTCTGCTGAGTGTCCATGGGGTGATAGAAACACTAGTTGCTTCGTAAAAGGCTGAGAAACTCAGAATCCATTGGATTTTCGAAAAGCAGTGTTCCCCGGGGTCTTCTGAGGCTTCGCTGAGCTGCCCTGCCCCCACTCCATCGGGCTTTCCAGCTGCTGTGAAAAGATTCTTACCATTCCGATGCTGGACACACCCACCCACAACCCAGCTGCTCAGGGTGTGAGGCCCAGAGCTGAGCTCGGGCCCCCAGCTCAGCAGGGGCTCCCAGGCACCTGTCTTCAATGCTGGACTGGAAGGCAGGTCCCCAGAGCACTCGCCCACACCCTTCCCAGTTCTCAGAGCACCCCTTTCCCTCTAGGAGACTCCCGCAAGTCCCTGCCTCCCCCCACAGCGGCACTGGATTCATGAAGCAAAGTGTCTGCGCCTGTAAAGGAGGCGTCGGCTCTCTGGGGGTCCTTCCGCCTCACAGAAGGCAGTCTTTGTTTAGTTTGGACCAAGATCAAATATGTCCCTAGCCCCTGACCCAGCAGGGAAGCCACTTAGCTCAGAGGCCTCACCATGAAGATGGCTGGGCAGTTTTCCCGGATAAACAGCACACCTGCCAGAAGGGTGGCCATGGTCTCGATCTTTGAGTTATTAGTGAGGAGACAGAAACTTACCCAAGTTCACACACAGCTAAGACAAGACCCTGACAGACTTCTAACCCAGACAAAATGGTCCTCCTACCCATCATGTTCTTTCCAGTTCACCACACACCTGTCTCCACCACCAAGGGCCAGGAATCCAGCCAACAGTAATGAAGCCAAAATGTCCTGTGACCCCTTTAACGGGGAAACAGAAAAGCAGCCTCGGCTCCAACAGAGCACCCCTCCTCCTCTCCCATCATCCCTGCTTGCTGGCTTCCATCAAGTTAGCTGTGACTCCAGCATTTTGTTGAACTTCTGCAAAAATCTTACAATCCATATGCAGTATGGTTCTAGGTTTATTTCTTCAAAAAAAAAAATTCATTACACGAATGCTTGCATAGGTACTACTGATGACACATGGAAGTCGGAAGGTAATTCTTGAGAGTTGGATTTTTCTTTCTACCATGTAGGTTCCAGGGATCAAACTTAGATTGTCAGGCTTGGTGGTAGACAGCTTAACCCACAGAGCCATCTCACCAGCCTCTCATTCTGTTTTGGGCTAACTATGAGTGACCATGGCCTGGAATACCCTGAATAACATATTCCACTGTGGGAGAGGTCACATGAACTTCCATAGCAGCAGAACAAAGGACAGATCAATCACCTACTATCTTAGTCAGGGTTTCTCTTCCTGCACAAACATCATGACCAAGAAGCAAGTTGGGGAGGAAAGGGTTTATTCAGCTTACACTTCCACATTGCTGTTCATCACCGAAGGAAGTCAGGACTTCAAGCAGGTCAGGAAGCAGAAGCTGATGCAGAGGCCATGGAGGGATGTTATTTACTGGCTTGCTTCCCTTGGCTTGCTCAGCTTGCTTTCTTATAGAATACAGGACTACAAGCCCAGGGATGGTACCACCCACAGTGGGCCCTCCCCCCTTGATCACTAATTGAAAAAAATGCCTTACAGCTGGATCTCAAGGAGGCACTTACTCAAGGGAGAATCCTTTCTCTGTGGTAACTCCAGCTTATGTCAAGTTGACAGACAAAACCAGCCAGTACACCTGCTAACTACATTGGTGGCAGGGTGGGACCTGAGGGCTGAGGACAGGTAGGCAAATCTCTTAGCTTTAGGGTAGGTAAGGGCCAGCAGTCTGCTAAGCTTGTGATGGACTTTAGGATATTTACCTAGTAGCTATGATGTTAGGTTAGATATAAAAGTGAAGGTAATACCTGTTAAACAGCTCACAGATACTTTTGGTTCTTGATCTACGTTTCATTTCTCTTAATCATGATGTCCTAGTCAGCCAAGGTTCAGCAGTTTGAAGAGTCTTTAATACAGATGAAGGTCTTGTTTGTGTATTACCTTCACCACTGGGGATCAAACTCAGGGCTTTGTGCAACCCAGGTAAGCATTCTACCACTGAACTACATCCCCAGGCCCACGGTTCTAGCTTTAGAGAACTCTCATTCTCAATATGCCCACCCTTCCAATTTTTGGATGGAGAAAACTAGGCCTTAAAGAGGAACCAGGGCCTGCCCAGTGTCACCCAGTATCTTAGCTCAGGTAGATTAACATTACAAATCTGGTTTGTTTTTTTTTAAGGATTTCTTTATTTATTATATATGAATACACTGTAGCTGTCTTCAGACACACCAGAAGAGGGCATCAGATCTCATTACAGATGGTTGTGAGCCACCATGTGGTTGCTGGGATTTGAACTCAGGACCTCTGGAAGTGCAGTCAGTGCTCTTAACCACTGAGCCATCTCTCCAGCCCCAAACCTGGGTTTTTAACTCTAAGACAACGTCATTCATATCACATAGGCACCTAAATTTGCCTAAGCACATTTATTAGCATTTTGGGGGGATTTGGGGATCCTGATAGTTCGCAGAGCACTTACTAAGCATGTACAAGTCCCAGGTACAATTCCCCCCACTGCAGAATGAGAATATGTTAAATCATTTCTCAATAGATGTAATGCACCATACATGAAGAGAACACACAGATTGCAAACAGACAGTGCAGCAAAGTGTCACAGGGTGCTTGCTCCTATTAATCCTACCTGAGAATAAGAAGAGGACACTGCCAGTACCACGGATCCCTGTGCCTCCTCCTGCCACAGATCCCTGTGCCTCCTCCTGTCACAGATCCCTGTGCCTCCTCCTGCCACAGATCCCTGTGCCTCCTCCTGATCATTGTGCTTTCTGCTCACCCCCATTGGTGTTTTGAATCCTTCTGTGTATGTGACATTGGAGATTTTTATTTTATCTTGTATGTGTGTTTTGTCTACATGTATGTCTGTGTACCACATGCATGCCCAGTGCCCATGGATGCCAGAAGAGGGCATTAGATTCCCTAGGACTGGAGTTATAGATGGCTATGAGCTGCCATATAAGTGATGGGAATTGAGCCTGGATCCTCTGGAAGAGCAGCTAATGCTCTTAACCACTGATCCATTCCTCCAGCCTCACACTGGGGATTTGAACCCAGAGCTTCTTGCATGCTAGGTAAGAACTTTACTGCTGAGCTATACCCCCAGCTCTTGCTTTCTGATTTGTAATGCATAGCTTTGTCTTCCTTCTTTGTGAGCATCATAAGCATGCACTACACATAACCATCCATTCTATTCTTCATGGGCAACAGGGCTCTTTCTAATGCAGGGTTATCATGGTGTTTGCTGCAAGCATGGTGTATGTCTTTTTGTGGATGCCTGCCCCAGGACTGGAGTTGCTGGGTCGTTTGGGGGTGACATTTTAATGCTCCTCTTGCTTTCTTCCTGTATACTTCCCCTCAGCAGTGAGAACTCCTGCTTGGTGCCTTGAGAAATCCTCAGAACCCCCTGCCCCGTGTTGTTCAGGAGACACTCAGGCTATTCAGCTAAGAAAGGGCAGGGGCTAGCCACTGCAAATGGCTGCCAGCAGTCTCTGGTTCATCTGTAAAGTCTCTCTCTCTCTTTCTCTCTCTCTCTTGCACACGCACGTATGTGTGTGTGTGTGAGTGTGTATCAGATAAAGGCTCCTTCCAACTATAAAAACCTGTAGCTGACAGGAGGGTGCTGGCTCTGTTCAAGCTGCTAGTCACTGCTAGTTCCTGGATTACACCCACTTCTTGTTAGGAGCCGCGTCCGCCATCGGAAGATGGCGCCGGTTTCCTGCTTCCTGGTTCTTCTTGCGAGCCTTGCTTGAATGTGCGCCTGCGCAAGGCGCGAAAATCAGTATGCTAATTTGGCGACATCATAAGAGCCAATGAGTGTGCGGCACATCTCCTAAAGCGCTATATAAGCCACTAGCTTTTGGGGCTTGGGGTCCCTCGCCTCACTACCATCTAAGAGAGCTGTAACACTAAAAGAGCTGTAATAAAAATGCTGCCAGAAGAATCCTGAAGCGTGGCGTTCTCCTTTTCGGCGAGGCGGCGCCCCGCAACTGGTGCCGAAACCCGGGAACGAAGCCGAACGTCTCGGAGTTTTATCCAGTTTCGAGGGACCCTGTTAGCTCAACAGAGGATTCAGAACTGGCTGCGCGAGAGGTCTAGACGCTTTTCTGCAAGGTATGGTGGATCCTGTCTATTTTGCTATTGCTATCCCCGTTTGGGCCGTGGTAGTTCTTGTGCTCTGCTTCTGTCTTAACTGCCATACACAAGGGAAGGAGTGTACTTGCCCTCCGTGTATTCAGGAGCTGTAAGTCACAGGTAGATAACTGTGCAAGTTCGTTCCCTCTAAGCAGTATGGGTAACCGCCAAATGAAGCCGCTTCTCGCAGCAATGCAGGCGTTGTTACGTGAGCGTGGTTTAAAGGTTCCCGAGAAAGTGTTGTGTAATTTTCTGCGAGATGTGGATAGAGTAGCTCCCTGGTTTGTATCCACGGGGTCCTTGTCAAAGGGCTCCTGGGGCAAGCTCGGCGGAGACTTGATTAATGAAAAGGAGAAGGGAAAGTTAAGACCAGGCACATGGCCGCTGTACAAAATGGTTAGAGCCTGTATAGAGGATGCAAAATGCCAAGATAAGGTAAGAGAGGGGCAAAGAGCTTTAGCAGAACACCAGGATAGCCTATCAGAAGCAGAAAAGGAAGAGAGCGCTAAGAATGGAACGAAGAGAAAGGAAAAGAAAAAAGAAGAAATTAAAAAAGAAGTAGCTACAAAAGTGGAACAGAAAGGGCCTAAGAAAAAGTTGTACCCAGTGTTAACTGAGTTTCGAAATCTAAGAATTAACGACTCCGCCTCTGAGGAGACGTCCTCGGGGGACGAAGAAGATACAGAGGATACCGACACCTCATCCTCTGATAGTGTGTTAGATCTTGAAGAACAGGCAGAGTTAGATAAAGAAGCAGCTCGTTATGAGTCTGAAAGATACGGGCTGGATTCGCCTTATGCACCGGGGTATGCCCCATCTGCCCCACCATTGGAGGAAGTAGTTAGAGTTAAAAAGAAAAAACCAAAAGAGAGACAGGAAAGACTGCCGTCCAATTCTCTTATTACAGCTAAGGAGAGAAAAAAGATAAGAGTAGCCTTTCCTGTATGGGAAGATGCTAACCAAACTAGGCAACATTCACAGCTAGATTTAAAACAATTAAAAGCGCTAGCCGAATCAGTACAGACTTATGGAATCAATGCCTCTTTTACTCAGGCATTAATAGAAAGACTTGTGGTCAGTGCCATGACACCAGATGACTGGTATAATACTGTTAAGGCTTGCCTGACTATGGGACAGTATCTAGATTGGAAATCTATTTTTCAAGAACTCTGTGCTTCACAGGCAAGACAAAATTTAGCTCAGGGGCATCCACAATGGAACTTTGATATGCTTACAGGACAGGGACAATGGGCTATCAATCAAACGGCCTACCCTGTAGAAGTATATGAGCAAATTAATAAGGCAGCTGTAAAAGCATGGAAAAGCCTACCTAACAAAGGACAGGTTTCAGGAAACTTGACAAAAATTATCCAAGGGAACACTGAGCCATT
>NW_021605476.1:167119-182438 GCF_004785775.1 Grammomys surdaster
CCTGAAGCGTGGCGTTCTCCTTTTCGGCGAGGCGGCGCCCCGCAACTTCTCATCCTGTGTGGCAGTTGAAATGCCCACAGTTACACTGTGATCCCACCCAGAGGAGGGACTGCATCTTTTCTTGCCACTATCTCCCCGTGGAATGATACAGAAGGTACTTGGTAAGTATTTGTAGAATGAGCCCAATGGGAGAATGTTCCTTTAGACCCCAGTGACCACATGATGCCTGGCAAGGGCCCTGCATCAGTTTCCTGTGGCTGTTGTAACAAATGGCCACACGCACTTAGCATGATGCCTGCTGATTGTTACACAGTTCTGGACATCAGAAACTTGATGTAAGGGCTGATGAGATGGCACAGGGAGTCAGGGTGCTTGTTGCCAAGCCCGATGACCTGATTTCAATCCCCAAGACCCATTTGGTAGAAAGAGAGAACTGACTCCTGCAAGTTGTCCTCTGATCTCCCTATGGATTCTGTGGCATGTCCCCCAAAAACACATACACATACACACACACACACACACACACACACAGAGAGAGAGAGAGAGAGAGAGAGAAAGAGAGAGAGAGAGAGAGGCACACACACACACACACACACACACACACACGTAGTTGGAAGTAAATACATAGGTGTGAAAGAGAAAGGCAACCCGAGTCTCACTGGGTCCAAATCAAGGTGTTCACAACTTGTGCCCTTCTGGAGACTAGAGTATGGAAACTGTGTTTTTATCTTTTTCAGCTGCTAGAAGCCTTCTGCATCAGTGTTCCTTGACTCGTGGCTCCTCCACTATATGCAGAACTGGCCAAGTCACATTTTCAAGTCTCTCTCAAACCCAAATCTGTCATGATGTCACCCCTCACCCCGACCCTCCTGTCTCTAAGGTCACTGCGATTAAAATTCTTAACTGACACTACATGTAAAGTCTACTCTGACAGACAGACTAACATAGCCATGCATCATGGGACATCTTTGCAGACTTCAAGTACATCTACCACAATGTGGAAGGCTTAAACTGACTGAAAGTCTAAAGATCTATTCGGATCTGTTGAGGTTTGATCTTTTTTTTTTTTAATGTATTTATTTATTTAGTGTATATGATCACTGTCTTCAGACACACCAGAAGAGGGCATCAGATTCCATTATAGATGGTTGTGAGCCACCATGTGGTTGCTGGGAATTGAACTCAGGACCTCTAGAAGAGCAGTCAGTGCTCTTAACCTCTGAGCCATCTCTCCAGCCCGAAGTTTGATCTTTAATATGTATTGTAATGTTAAGTACTGACCCCAAGGCCTGGCTGCTTCTATGAATGAAGAATCCACACATATAATGTCATCTTGCTCCTTGATTTAAAACTATTGGTTAAATAAAGATGCCGACAGACAATAGTTGGGAAGAAGAGACATAGGCTGGGCTTGGGGTTCCAGTATATCGGGGAACCAAGAGGAGAGAGAGGAGAAGGTGGAGAGATGGTAGCTGCCATGGGTTAGGTGGGTGAGAGCATGGCCATGAGGGTTGGCCAATTGGAGTTCAGAGCAGCCCAGATGAAACATAGTAAATAATAACTCTACAGGAAAGTGTGTTCTGATAGAATGGAGGGTAGGTATCTGCCCAGGTCTAGTGCTGAGAAAAGCTTATTATAAATTAAAGGCCTCATGTGTCTTTTATCTGGGAATTCAATAATCAAAGGCAGGGTAGAAGCCTCTGACTGAGATTAAATATTCCCACAACAGGGATCTCTGTCCACCGTTAATTAGCCTCAGGTAACTCAGTACATGGTCTCCAGCTGGCGGCTTTTGGGAAGGACTAGGACGAGTAGCCTAGCTGGAGGAGGTGCATCTTTTAGGGCAAGTTGAAGGTTGCTAAGCCTCGCTCCTTTTTAGTGCAGTCTGCTTCCTGTCAGCTGCTGTTCTGATGGGAAACCTGTCTGCTTCCTGCTGCAGGGCTGATGGACTCCCCTCTCTCGGGAACTGGAAGCACAAACCCTTTTCCTGTTATAAGTTGCTTTGGCCGTGGTATTTTATCACAGGGATAGAAAAGTAACTAAGTCATCTCTGAGTCTGCACCTTGCTCTTGTCAGGCCACACCCACGACGTCACCCCCAACCAGCAGCCTCTTGGCCTCCCTTGCACATTTATACTGTTTTCAGAATGTTCACGTCCCCACATTCAGTCTCTTCAATCAAGTCTTTCCTTCAACGTTTCACTGAAAAGCCACCTGCACCAGGAAGCCACTTCTGTCCCCACATGAGAGTGGCCGCCTCTCCTTTGTCTCGCACACAATTGGTGGCTCTGACAGGTGGCACTGGTTGTCTGTCTGAATCTGTCCTTTACTGCTTTTGCAAGGACCTGGGTTAAATTCCCAACACAGCAGCTTACAACCTTCTATAACCTCAATTCCAAGGAATTCCATGTGTTCTTCTCAGTTCCGCAGGCATGAACTCAGCGCACAAAGATAAACGGGTGGAAAATACACATAACACATAAAATAAAAATAAATATTTTGAAATGCTAAAGCACAGAGCCTTATGTACAGTAAATCCTGGATTTTAAAACTACTGTCTGGGTCTTGGGATATAGCTTAGTGGTAGACTGTCTACCAAGTATGCCAGGGGCCCTTGGTTCACACTCTGCCTTGTAACACGCACACGCACACGCACACGCACACGCACACGCACACACAATCAGCTCAGTTGTTGTCCACCTTACATTGCATAGTTGAGCTGCATTTGTTGGGACTCCAAAGAGAAACGCACCAACAATCCAGTGGTGTGCTGCAGTTTCTTGCCGCTTCTGCAGACCTGGGCTGATTGGATGCACGTGCTGAGACAAGACACATGGAGGACACTTGATGTTTGGAGGGTAAAACTCCATGGAGTGACGGAAACAGAGCTTGGCTTACTGGTACAGCTAGCTGGACAGCACTTGTGAGTCTTGCTAAACTTCCCTTTCCTGAGAGAACTTCGCCTGGTGCTCCTGCTGGTTCCTCCTGCTGACATGAGCCAAGGTTGAGACCTGGCTGTCTCTGCTAGGTCATGTCACTACTGTTGCTAATCCGACTCTACTGAACTGGACTGCGGGTGTATCTGTGAAGTGTTTGTGAGTGGATTGAGCTGCCACTGCCTGCTAATCTGTCAACTGAACTGCCAATTTCCAGACAACACGGTAAAAAGAAGTGTCTCCAGGAGATGGATGAGGGGCCCAATGAAAGGAGAGGCTTTGAGGGAGGCTTCCTAGAGGAGATAAACATGAGAGGCTGCAGGAGAGGAGACAGCAGGGCACCTGCCCTGTCTAGTGGAGCCCATTCCTCAAAAATGGCAGCTCCCAGGCTCTCCCCAACATTGTGATCTTCACACCATCTCCACAACCTCAACTATGAGCTTTCTCTCTAAGTGATGCTAACATCTCCTAGATGATGGGAAGGTCCCCTGGGATGAGGTGGCTTCTCTGTGTCCCAGGGGTCCTCGGATAGCCTGGTCAAGGCTGGTTTTGTAAGGGTAAAAATTAAAACAGCTTAGCAGAGACCACAAACAACTTGGCAAAGACTGCAGGACAGCTTGCTGAGCTTACTGAGAGTAGCCATAATAAAAATATCAAGCCCCTCTAGGGACGAGGTGACCAGAAATGTAGAAACAACCAAAGACATATCTTGACCAGTCTAAACATGCCCAAGTGAGTAATGGGCCGCCTGGTGTTTATCCTAGAAGGTCTGAGGCTTCATGGTCAAAAATAGTGGGCCATCCAACCTGTCAAAATGATTGCTTACGCAAAGTGCTGATGTTTGAAATATCCAATCATATGTAACTGCGCCAGAATTTCCCACTTTTCCCTTCCCCCTTGTGCCTCCCCCTATAAAAGTTCTAAACTTCCTGGGGTCTTCATCGAAATTCTCTCCCCTGCGTGGGATGTGTTTCGATCCAAGGGCCCTTGTTAGTAAACTGCCTTTTGCCATTGCATCAAGTCAGTCTCTCGTGTCTCCTTGGGTACGCGCTAATTGGGACTTGAGTTGGGGTCCTCTTCCTGGGTCCTTACAGTTTCACCCTCCCCAGCCAAGGCAGGTAGGTACTCTGTCCTCTTAGAGATGGGGGCCGAGTCTGTCTGGATTTTGCCTTAGTGAGTCCCAATAAAGCAAGCATCTGCATAAAGATAGTATTCTATATAGAAAAAAATGAGACTGACTTTTAGACTTCTGGGTAATATTAGAGAAAAGAACAATTCATTCATCCGTGACCCTGTACTTAACTGCCACAGGGCTCCTTGAAGTTCCATGCCTGGGTCACTGTCACCGCCACAAATGGTTATCCATAGCTGACTGCAGAGGCATATACCACCCCTCCACCCAACACAGAGGCCTTGATCTGGGGGATTGAGGCCTGGATCATAGGTCAGCCTTCCTGCATTCTGGTTTTAGATCAGTATCTGGCTTGCATGGAACTCCTCAGTGCATTTCCACTGGTGTGATGGCCATATTATAAGGTTTCCTGGCTGTGTTGTCAAAGGCACAAATGAACCCTTGGCTACGAGTATCTGCTGCAAGTCTGAGCACATCGGCCCTAGTGTGATTTCTTCCCTCCTCTGTCTCCTTTGGAAATATCCAGAAGCATCAGCTAGTCATGAGTGCGTTGTGTGTGTGTGTGTGTGTGTGTGTGTGTGTGCCTGTGTATATGTGTTAACTGATCACTTTCTCCCCAATGTGAGATAGCACCCTGGGGTCCTGACGTCCCACTCTGCCTTCTCTTCCTTCTCACAGAACTTTGTCATTAAGTGAGACAGGAGATTTGAGTGAGGAAGTATATTCTCCATGCTTGGGTGTCTAGTCTCTCAGTGAGCAACATTGCTCTGCCAGCCTTCTTTCTGGTCCCTGGCTCTCAGGCCACTTGCCAGGACTCTTGAGTCTTGCTATGCACTCCTTCTCTAGTTCTTAGCCATACCCACCAGCCTTGGCAGACACTAGAGAGGTCCCAGACTTAGGGTGGGCATGCCCATCCAAGATCTGGGGAGCCAGTCGCAGATGTAGCTTTCTCTCTCCTCTTTCCCCTTCTTTTTCCCTGCCTCCATCCTTCTCCCTCTGCTCTTCCTCTCTCTCCTCCCTATCTCCCTCCCTCCCTCTGTTTTCTTGCCTATAAATTGAAGGCACAGGGCTGGAAGAACTCTTTTTGAGTCCAGGTCTGACTTTCTCACTCAGAGCCCACTGGACCTCTGTTCAGTCATTGTAGCCATTTCACAAAGGAGGAAATGGGTTCTGAGATGTGGTCTCTCCCAGTCCGCTGCCTCTGTTGGTATGTCTTCCTCAGGCTCAAGACAGTCCCCCAGTTTCAGATACAACTAGCCAAGTGAGGTACAGTCTAAAAGTGTACCAGGAGCCCCAGGACTATGATTGCCCGTCTCTATAGCAACTCCTCCAACCTCTATGCTTCTCTAGATGACCTGCTTCAATCCCTGCGGTCTAAAGCTATCTTGAGCCACAGAGTACTATGAACAAATCCTAACTCTACTGTTTATCTTTAAATACGTACCGTGTGTGTGATCCTGCTGAAGTATACACATACCACATGAGTACGTGAGCCTTTGAAGGCTAGAAGAGGGTTCAGTCCCCTTGAACTGGAGTTACAGGTGGTTGTTAGCTGCCATGTGGGTGCTGGGAACTTCACCCAGGTCTTTAGAGTAATAAACACTCTTTACATATATGTGCATATATTACATACATACATACATACATACATACATACATACATACATATGCTGGAGAGATGGCTCAGTGGTTGAGAACACTGGCTGCTCTTCCGGTGGACCCTGGTTCAATTCCCAGCATCCACATGGCAGCTCACAACTATGTAACTCTAGTTCTAGGGGATCTAACACAGACATACATGCAGTCAAAAATACCAATGCACATTTTTTTTTAAAAAAAGGAATCATTAAAAATCGTGTGTGTGTGTGTTCTGCCTGTATGTATGTCTGTGTATAACTTGCAGTCCTGGTACAGAAAAGACCAGACCTTGGAAGCTGGAATTGTAGACAGTTGTGAGCCACCATGGCCACAGAACCCAGGCCTTCTGCAAGAGCAGCCCGTTTTCTTAACTGCTGGGCCACCTTTCCAACATTTATTTATTTATTTATTTATTTATTTATTTATTTATTTATTTATTTATTTATATTTTGAAAGAAGGTCTCTCTAGGTTGCCCAGGCTGATCTGGAACTCCTGGGCTCAAGCTGCCCTCCCATCTTCCCCTCAGGAGAGACTAGGTTATACCACACTCACTTTTATGGAAAAACAGCAGGCTGCACTCAGTGTTTCCCGGGTATTTAATGTGTGTGTGACCCCGTGAGTTCTGACTCCATTTTACACAGCTGGCTTAGGTTTCCTAGAAAATTGTACCAAGGCAAAGCTCCTGATTGAAGCCTGGGGGAGCAGGTACAGGGCCCAGTGATGCAGAAATGGGGGGGGTGTCAGCAGGTGGGTGGCAGTGACCCGAATTTAGAGCTCCCCAGCATCGCCCGAGAAAACATAGATAGCTCTCTGCCATATAAGACATCTGGACAGGTCCTGACTCTGCACCTTGGTCCATCCTTTTGAGAGAAGGGGCGGGGCAGAGACTATGAACAAATATGAATGTCCTGGGTCTCCTCCCCATTCCCTGTGCTGAAGTGCATAGCAAGTCACGGGGAGACAAGCAGACGTAATGAAGGGGCAGGCGTCTGGCAGGGGATAGAGAAACTCTCACTCACCCTGTTTTTTTGCACTGTCTGGAATCTGTGGGCCATGTTGCCCTTTCTGCCTTAGTTGGTTTCCGGGCAGGATTTCTGCACCGCGGAACCACGAGACAGAGACAAAGCGACCCGGAAGGTCGGTGACTTGGCCCATGTAGCAAAGCCAGTCATCCATACTCCTGAGTACAGCATGCACGGCCTTCCATCCAGGCCCTTCCTGGTGAGGAAAGCAGGTGTCCCCTCTGCTGAAGTCAGGTGGGCATCAGTTCTTGCTTCCTTTCTCTTCTGCCCTGATCTCTTCCTCCAACGCGGACCTCAGCGGTCTAGCAGCTGGAATCCCCACTGCAGCCTTTAGCTTCTGCTGTGGACACAGCTCTGCCCAGATGGAGGTGCCCTCCCCGACTCCTCCCTAGGACCTTTGGTTCCCGCAAACTCCAGAATCATCCAGAGCTGGAGGACACTGGCTTTCTGACCTGGAATTCACTCCACTCAGTCCATGTCAACCGGGCCCAGAGAACACGCAAGCAGCCCAGGGACGCAGCTCTGCAGTACAGCTGAGACCCTGCGTACTTCGGACAGAGGCGTCCACGCAGGAAGATGCAGGCGAGCAAAAAGGTCTGTAGCCAGCAGAGGTCAGCAGAGACCCAAAGAGGCCCGTGTGGTGAAGTAAAGCAGGCTTCAGGCCAAGGGCCCCCATGTGAAGTATTTAAAATTGAAAAAAGAAGAGGAGAAAAAGAAAAAAGAAAAAAGAAAAAGCAGGGAAGGGGAAGAATGGAATTTGGGCCACGCGGGGTGTGTGCGGGGTATCTCCTTGTAAACTGGTGTAAAGCAATGACCTTCCTACCCAAGACCTAAAGACAGTTCAGTTGGTAGAGTGCTTCAGACCCTTGATTCCTAGGGTATGGCTTCCCCGCACCACGTAAACGCGAGTGGGTGGGGAGTGGCACAAGTTTATAATACATAATATGTATATCCTAATACAGGACGGAAGCAAGAGGCTCTGTAGAATTCAAGATCATCCTTGGCTACAGAGCCTGGGCTTATTTGCTTAAAAATCTAAGAAGCTAGTCACATACTACAACACGGTTCCCAAAGAGTTAGGTCGTTAAACTAAGCTCCCTCCCCACTTCCCTCTAGTACTTACTAATTTAACGCCTACCCCCACCTCACACTCCACCCCACCCCCACCCCAGCATCTGGCTGTTAACTCCACCTTCTAAACAGCATTCCTGCATAATGAGAGCTTACTTCAGCATCCCCCTCCCACTCCGCCTCCCATCAGTCATTCCTTTACTTTGCCATTGTTGAGATCTGTAACACTCTTTCATTAAAAAAAAAAAAAAGTTTTCCCACAGCAAGGAAAAGGGAGTAGAAAGAAGGGAGAGTCAGAGGAACTCACAGCAGCCGTGGTCACCTGCACAAGATCAAGCCGGCCCACAGCCCAGTATGTGTGGGGAGGGAGGGACTCGGGAGTCCTCAGCACTAGCTGAGGAGCTATTGGCAGTCAATGCCTGCTAGGGCGGGTGTCACTTTTCTTTGGGAGTCGGTCACTGAGCATGCTCAGTTGATGTCCCCACACCATCTGCACGAGGCCATCACTAAGTGTGTGAGTGTGTGTGTCTGTGTGTGTGTGTGTGTGTCTGTATGTGTCTGTGTGTGTCTGTGTGTGTGTGTGTCTGTGTGTGTGTCTGTGTCTGTGTATCTGTATGTGTGTGTCTGTGTGTCTGTGTGTGTGTCTGTGTGTCTGTGTGTCTGTGTGTGTGTCTGTGTGTCTGTGTGTGTGTCTGTGTATCTGTATGTGTGTGTCTGTGTGTGTGTGTCTGTGTGTGTATGTCTGTGTGTGTCTGTGTTTGTGTGTCTGTGTGTGTGACTGGAGAGATGCATACGTGTATGAAATTGTGAAAGAATAAATAGAAAATTTTTCTTAAAAAATCATTTCCCCAACTTTTCTGATTGATTTCAAAAGCACTCTATAATAAACTGGAGGCGAGGTAGACAAACATTTGAAAATCTGTTTCACATTAATTCCAATATATTAGAAAATATATGTATGTGCATATAGATATAAGTCCTTCAGTTTGTGATTCCACAGGTAAACTTTCTTAGGATAAAGCTAAAACCCATTTTTAAGTTTTAAAAGTGAGTTGAGGTGAATAAAGATATTGTTATGGGGGGGGTGGATTGGATTAAAGATGGCTTGCACCTAAATGCTGGGTGTCCAGGACCATAGGCCTGCATGTTAGGATTGTCTAAACTCCACCTCCACAGTTAGTCACCTGGCAACAGCCAGGTGTGCTCCTCCCCACAGTTACCTGGCAACAGCCAGGTAGTCAGGCTCACTATAAAAGGGGCTGCTTGCCCCCTCCTCTCTCTCTTGATCCCTTGCCTCTAGCTTCTCTCTGACCCCTCGCCCCTTCCCCCTTCTCCCTCTCTCCACGTGGTCATAGCTGGCCTCTACTTCTCTCTTCTTCTCCTTCTCTCTCTCTCTCTCTCTCTCTCTCTCTCTCTCTCTCTCTTTCTGCCTCTACTACCCTCCTGGCTCCCCTCACCCACAGAACATATTCTCTTTATCTCTTTATCTTTTTATAAACACATCACTGTGAGCCCTGCCCTCTAGAACAGAAGATGAGGGATCCCAGGAGTGAGCTGCCTAGCAAGACTAGCCAGATCAGTGAGCTTTGGGAGATCCTGCCACAGTGCAGGGGTAGAGAGCAACCAAGAAAGACACCCAACTTTAACCTCAGCTTCCACATTCGCCAGCACACGTGTGCCCGCACATGAGAGCCTGCACATACATGTGCGTACATGCCACGCAAACATACATACACAAAAAATACTCCTTCAGTGATGGATAGTGGCAGAGGAAAAATCAAGAAGGTAGCCAAGCCCAGTGCTCGACACCCTGGGCTACGTCCTGGGCTACACCAGTGACAGTGTGCCTGACTCTGAAGACAGCGGGGCTCCATTCCCTTACCGTTGTCACGGTTCAGATTTGCAAAGTATTTTTCTTGATATTTCCCATCATCTTGTTTTCCTCCTTGTTTATGATCATATCTCAGATAGAGCATTCACCTGTCATTCTGCTTTTGATGTAGGGATGGGGGGGGATGGGGGGGAACCCCTACCTTTCTAGTTTTACCTGGAGACACTGAGTGGTTCGTTTGTGCTTGCTCTCTCTCTCTCTCTCTCTCTCTTCCCCCCCCCCCAGGGTTCTCTGGCTGTCACTCTGTAGGCTAGACTGGCTCCAAACTCACAGAAATCCTCCTGCGTCTGCCTCCCGAGTCCTGGAATTAAAGGCGTGCACCACCACGCCTGACCTCCCAGTGTTTCTAAATGGACTAGCTATCATGACACAATAGGCACTGGCCCACAGTGTGTCACTTTGCCACTCCTAGGGCACAGGTCCTTCATTTGACAAATGTTGCTGCAGTATCTATTGTATGCCAGGCACTCGTTCAAGGTGCTGTAACTTACCTCCTTTATCCACTGAGGTTAAACCTAGGCCCTGCCTTAGGGTTTCCATTGCTGTGATAAAACACTATGACCAAAAGGGGAGGAAAGGATTTATTTGGCTTACATACCATGAATCACAGTCCATTAGAGGAAATCAAGGCAGTAGTTCAGGCTGAAACCTGGAGCCAGGAGCTGATGCAGAGGCCATGGAAGAAGAGTTCTGCTTACTGGCTTACTCGCCATGGCTTGCTCAGCCTGTTTTCCTAGAGAACCCTATAGCAACATACAAGATCCAGGACAACCACCCCAGGGGTGGATTCCCTACAGTGACTAGGCCCTCCCATATCAGTCATCAACAAGAAAATGTAACATAGCCTTGCCCACAGGCCAATCTACTGGGGGTATTTTCTCAACTGAGAATCCCTTTTTCCAAAAATCTCTAGCTTGTGTCAAGTTGACATGAAGCTAGCCAGAGCAGGCCCCAAGTAAATGGCTTAGACCAACCTTATAGATACCTTATGCATCAGCACCTGTGATTAAATCTAATTCATGAATTAGTCACAGTAAAAGATTAGTAACCAATTACAAAAGCAGAATACCTATAGCAGTATATCATAACGCTGTACAAATGCAGTCTAACTCTCTCAAACTGTCTCACAGTTCTGCAAGGTTTCCAGGAAGATTTGAGGTGATACAGGGTCCATGTCCTGAACCGAGGTGAGTTACACAGACTGATGAGCTACATTCCATCTCTACTGTCTTCCTCCATCAGTCCTGGAGATGCTGTTCAGAGCAGTGTGATGGGATCCATTGGCATCCCTCTCTCTTCCGCCCCAGAGGTGAATTAGCCCTACACCAAGCCTAATCACCAACTTAGCTTAGTCATCTCCGTATCAAATTGAGGGCCACGTACTGCTGTGCTTGTATTCAAGTCGCCCTCAGAACAGAACACAAATCAAAACATATGAATGATCTTTACTCTAGAATTTTCCATTTCCTCTGTTGGAGCTGTGTGTGGCTCAGCTGTGTGTAACTGAAACTATGGAAAGGGAGATCTAGGATCAGACAAACTTACTGAAGCTAGAGTAAGAACCCTTACACCCAAGGAGCTAATGGACACATGACGAAAGACACGGTATGTCCCGATGCTGTTGGCCAGGGTGAAGGAGGAAAATAAACAGAAAAGGAGGTGCTGGTGGCACGGGTTTCAGATTAATGTTCAGGGAAGGCCTTGCTTGGAGTCGACACTGACATAGGAAGTGAATGAGTGAGCTGGTGAGCATAGAGGGAAACTGTTCCAGGCAGAGGAGGGTGGAAAGGCCCAGAGGAAAGAGTGCACAGCAGCAAGGGGCCAGTGTGACTGTTGCCAGAGAGCTGAGCTGTAGAAGCCAAGGTCAGAGAATAGAAAGAAGGATGTGGCTCAAGTAAGAACTTCAGCTTTTATTGTGAGGCTGGAAGCTTCTGGAAGCTTCTAGAAGCTTCTGGCAAAGGAACAGTGAACTGTCAGATCTGAGTTCTAATAGGTCCTTCGTGACTCCAGCCTGTGGGAAGCTCAGTATGATCAAGCCCAGCACCCATGGCTGAGGGCAGGCAAGGGCTCCACTCTCGACACACACTCCAGTCCTCTGCCATCTCCAGTACTCCTCCCTGAAATCTATGTGGCTCATTCTCCCTCCCTGCTATTGCCTCCCCAATCTCCCAAGCCACCTTACCTCAGAGAGGAACAAAATACATGTTCATTTTCACCAAGGGGTATCTAGTACATTAGCCAGTACTTTCTGGATATCATGGTTTCTGCCTTAGTTTGAACTGTTACAGAAGTTGTTAAGGTCAGAGTGTGGAGCCTGGCAGCCCTCACAGGGTAGTTGCAGCCAGATGCCCTCAATAGGGCAACTCAAGAGACAAATTAAGGGCCAGTAAGATGGCTCAGCGGGTAAAGGCAGTTTCTGTCAAGATAACCTAAATTCTATCCCTGGTGGAAAGAGAGAACCAACTCCCACAATTTGTCTTCTAACCTCTAAACACACACAGACACAGACACAGACACAGACACACACACACACACACACACACACACACACAGTCTTTAATGTATAAAAAGCAGTACTCATCTGGCTAGGGAGATGGCTTAATCAGTAAAGTTCTTACCACCCAAGCATAAAGACCTGAGTTCAGATCCCTGGCACCCACAGAAACCAGGTGTAGGGGTGCATGTCTGCAATCCCAGCACTAGAGGTGGAGCAGAGGAAGGCAGACTCCTGGAGTACATTGGTCAGCCAATCTAACTAAATTGGTAAGCTCAGGTTCAATAACAGACCCTGCTCAAAAAATAACGTGGAGAGCAAGGGCAGAGAAAGATACCAGATGTTACCAGATGTTATCAGATGTTAACTTCTGGCCTCCACACACATCTGTACACATACATACATACATACATACATACATACATATCATATCATATACACACACCCACATATATCCACACACAAATACAACTCTCAGCAGCAAATACTTCTATAGAATAGAAAAGGACAACATTATAAAGTCAAACAAAACACAACCAACAAAAAGAAAATATTTTTTTAAAACTAGTTTGAAGATTAGATGCTTGTTTCCAGATGTGCCTCTTTGGTGACAAATGTCCCTTTTAATTACTAGGAGGCATGACCTGGAGTGCACAGTATTAGGGTGTGTTTAATTATCATTGCTGAAAGAAAATAGCCATGATACAATTAGAAGCAATGAACACAAACCAGGAAAAGGTTGGCATCATTTGAGTTTACAGGACACCTACGGAAGTGTTCTTCTCCGCTCAGCATCTTAGATGCCACCCATAGTACACAGTGATCAGTCAGCACTACACAGAACTACACAGACATGCTTTGATTATCAACTCAGTCTCTCCTACTAAACAAAATGTAGAATATGTGTCTCAGTATAATCATTGGGATACAACATTGACAAAAATAAAAACACTTTAGACCTGACAAATGTAAGGAACAGTGCAAGGGACCAGAAACACACCCACTTTCTGATGTAAAAGTGCATCTCACATAATAACAAAATATTTACTTGGGGAAAATAGACACACACCAGCAGGATTGTCTGGATGGCACTAATTAAAATGAGTAGAAGTGCCAAAAAATGTTTTACTAGCTATTTTATATGTAATGCATATTGTATTAAAAACAAAATTTATGGTTATTTTGTGCATACTAAACTTGCATTAATTCTGTACATTTTTGTATATATGAAGTTCAGACATACAGTTCTATATATTTATAGTCAGATATGTTGTACTAAGTATGCTAATACCAGTTTAAAATAGATACTACACACTAGGTGTAGTGGCACATGCCTTGAATCCAAGCATTCAGGAGGCAGAAGCAGTCAGATGTCTGTGAGTTCAAGACCAGTGTGGTCTACATAGTGTGAGTACCAACCAGGACAGCCAGATATGTATAGTGAGACCCTGTATCAAACAAATAAACAAACAAACAGAAACTACAAGATAATTTTTAAGGATTTATTTTTATTTGTGTGTGTGTGCATGCACACTTTCATCCTGGGTATATGTATACATACATATGGTGCTTGTGGGGGCTAGAAGAGGGCATAGGATCCCCTGAAGCTAGAGTTTCAGGCACTTCAGAACTCTTCAGTATGAGTTCTGGGAATTTAACTCAGGTCCATTGCAAGAAGAGCAACGGTTTGTAACAGCTAAGCCTTCCTTCTAGCACCAAGGTGATCTTTTTTAAGTAATCAAAAGCCTGACAAGATCACCAGAAAACACAAACCTTAAAAAAAGACCACACACACAAAAATCTCATCTTTCAAGAAAATTCCATTTTGCATTTTGTAGATGTTACCGAGAACAAGATAATCCCTTTGGGGTCTGTGAGAGAAGGCTGTTTTCATGCAGACCTGGAGTCTGAGTTTGATCCCCAGAACTCACATTACAGTGGATTGGAAGAAGCAACTCCACAAAGTTGTCCTCTGACCTCGCATGCACGACCCCCCTGTAATAACAATAAATTCTTAAAAATCAAAAAGCTTTCTTCAAGAAAGCTTTGTTTCTTTAGACCATTGATTCTCAGCCTGTGGGTTGTGGCCCCTTTGGGAATCACATGGCAGATGTTCTGCATATCAGATATTACATTAGGATTCATAACAGTACCAAAATAACAGTTATGAAGTAGTAACAATGATAACTTTATGGTGGGGGGTCACCACAACATGAGGTACATGAGGTATTAAAGGGTCCCAGCATTAGGAAGTTGGAGAACCGCTATCCTAGAATTGGGTTCTAGTTGAACATTGGTACCTTTGCATTAAACACAGATATTTCTTTAAATATGTCACACTGAAGGGTTTTACAGTTGGGGGGGTTGTAAGGGAGGACACTAATTTCTCTGTTTTACATGTCTCTACTTTAATCTGAATTTGCGGCCAAGATAGGCCAAATAAGGACAGAAAGACCCAATAGTATCCATTACATGATATATTTGTTTCCAAACATTAGAACACTCCGCAGCTAGTCACAGATAGACTACCTTGCATCATTCCCGGGTCTCCAACAGGGATATGAACTATTTCTCAAACAGCCAACCATCACCACCTCTTATATGTTTCAAAAGCTAACCACCTGAAGAGTCACCTTTCTCTGCCAGCAACTAATCCTCCACATTATCTTCTTATGAAATAGATAATGGGCGATTGAGAAAGAAAAACCTATTTTTTTTAGATGCATTCTACAGGCTGGTGAGATGGCTCAACAGGTAACGTGTTTGCTGCCAAGCCAGACAATCTGAGTCAGATTCCGTGTTACATGCCGATTCCTGAAAGCTGTCCTCTGACCTCCACTCACATGGTGTGCCCTACTTACTCTTCCATTGCCATGACCAAGGCAACTTGTAAAAGAAAGCGTTTAGTTGGGGGGCTTGCTGGCCTTTGATGGATCTTCCATAATCATCTTGGCCTTGGAGTGTGGCTCCAGGCAGCAGGCAGGCAGAGATGGCGTTGAAGAGCTTACATCTTATCTCATTTTATCTGAAAGATGGAGCAAGACTAGAATAGGCTCTTTTTAATTGAAAAATATTGTTTCATAAGATATATTTTGATTATGGTTTCCCTTCCCCAACTCTTCCCAGAGCCCCTCT
>NW_021605476.1:182838-201470 GCF_004785775.1 Grammomys surdaster
TGTGAGAAATAAATAACCCTCCAAAAATACCACTGAGACCTGTGTAGACAACCAAGCACACTGCCATGGTCTCTGTGAGTTCATATGCACAATGGTTCTGCTGTATCGACAGCTGTCTCCCTTGGCACTTACAATCTTTCCAGAGTTCCCTGAACCCCAAGGGGAAGAATTTAACAGAGACCTCCTGTCTTGAACTGGGACTTCCAAAGTCTCTCACTCTCTGCATGCTGTCCATGTGTGGATCTCTGTATAAGTTCCATCTCCTACAGGAGGAAGCTTCTGTGATGATGGCTAGTTCCAAGGTCTGTCTCTCTCTGTACACTGTCTATGTGTGGATCTCTGTATAAGTTCCATCTCCTGCAGGAGGAACCTTCTGTGATGATGGCTGAGTAGAGCAGACGTCATTAGCACTCACTCCATGCCTACCATTCCTTTAGCAGCACACCGGTGTTTGTTTTCCCCTAGGTTCCTGGCCTATGTAGTCTCAGGTTTACGGCCACCAGGGCAGTGTCAAGCAGAGGCTCTATCTCATGGAGTGGGCCTTACATGTCAATCATACAGTGGTTGGTCACTCCACAGCTTTCATGCCACTCTTGCCCTCAAATCTTGCAGTGTATCTACCTGTGGTCCACAGGACTTGCAGCTGGGTTGCTGTTTACCTGGTAGTGTGATACCTTCCAGTATCACAGATACTAGTCAGAGGAGTAAGGGCTTAGGGTAGGCATCAATTCGACTTCTTCGTGTTCAGTGAGTTATGTCTTTAACAATAGGGTCTTACCTTCAGTCTGTCGAGGGTAATCAATAGCCTTGGGTTGTTCAGGGGTTTCCTTGGGGCCCCTTTGGTCCACACCTCAGTTAAATGTAACCCATTTCTAGCTCTGGAGGTTTCATTTAGTGGTGAAAGATGTCTTGTTGAATCTTTGTCTACTCCTTTATTTGATGATTCCATATAAGATTTCTGGCATGGGCTTTTGAAATTTAAAGCCCACCCCAGGGACACAGCTTCTCCAACAAGGCCACAGCATTTCAAAACAGTCCATCAACTGGAAACCAAACATTCAAAGCCATGAGCTTATGGGGGTTGTTCTCATCTAAGCCACCACACCATTGAGCGTGTTCGAGCACACACACATACACACATACACACGCACACACATGCACAAATAAAAAAATTAAAAACTTCATTCTGGATATTTAGATTCTAAATCTTTGAAAGTTTGAGTTATGCTCAATTTTAACCTGAAAGCATTTAAAGATGTTTACAAAGACAAAAAAATGATTTTTGGTTTTTTAAAGTACTTTCTTCTATACTAATAGCCAGGTGATGGTGTTAAGTATCACCTTCATATAGGCTGGCAAATGATAACTCTACTGAAATCTTAAATTATTTACACACTGAATAAGAGTTCAAGACACACAAGTATGACAATATTTAGAGAATACTTTGCAGGTAAACTATCCATATGTATATCCAGCATGTGATCCAGCAGAGAGCGCAAAGGAACTAAAAAGCAGGCAGTATGAACCACAGAGAACTCCATACAGAAACTGGATTTTAGAAGGAAGGTTTTGCTTTGCTCTTTACCAGGATACCTTTGGAGCTAATACGTATACAGCATGTACTGTAGCCAGACAGTACCTGTCACCTGCAGAAGACATTTCCTTAAAAGAGCTTGGGCTTGGGCTGCAGAAGTGGCTCATCTGTTCAGAACACTGGCTGCTCTTGTAGAGGATCCGGGTTCAGCTCCCAGCACCCACACCATCTGTAACTCCAATTCCAGGAGACCTGATGCCCTCTGCTGGACTCTGCAGACACTGCCCTCAGGACAGTCATACTCGACATGCAGACAAACACTCATACACATAAAATAAAAACAAAAACAATATTTTAAAAGAGAGATAGAGATACAAAGACAGACATGAGGGCTAAAGGGAGAGAGGGTTTATGGTTGTTATCTACCCCCTGCCCTCTTTAAAAGGATAACTGACAAATTTAAGTCAAACTGAAGATTTTTAAACTAAAATAAGAACTGAGCTTAGTAAAAATCTCTTTTGAGGTTTTTTTTGTCATTTAATATTTTTTTATTCTATAGGAATTCTATAGGAATTTTTTATTCTATAGGTCCTATGTATTATAGGACCTCAGAGCACCTTTCCCACTGATGCCTCCCCAGTCATCCAATTCATTCCTTATCTACAATGTCATGAGAGATGGAATCCCTTGGTCAGGATCATTTGGCTCCTCAATGGAAGAAGCAGGAGCTGCAGTCAGGTCTGAGTGACATCACACCTTCACAGTTCCCATGGTCCCTCACTGTCAGATGAAGACCTGTGGTTGGGGACTTCTCTCCTATCCATGGCCAGGGAGGAGCTACTCAGGAAGAGATGGGTGTAGCTAGCTACAAGGACAAGGACTTTGCTGCTGCCAAAAATATAACCACAGGAAGATATCAAAATTTCAAAGCTGAGCTGAAGAAGCAACCAAGTGGACAAGAGTGCTTGCTGCACAGTGTGAGGACCTGAGTTCAGATCCCCAGTGCTCATGAAAAGGCCTATCAGAAGAGCATGGCTGGGACGACAGCCAGCCTAGCGAATCGGTGAGCAAGAGGTCTCTGGGAAACACAGCAGAAAGAAATAGAAGACACCTGATACCCCCTGGCTCTCTCAAACTCCAGCACAGGTATATATACCACTCACAACACACACACACACACACACACACAGACACACACACACACACCACCTTCTGCTGTCCCACCACCACCCTGAATCGGCCTAACTTACCCACAGAACAGAGGCCAGGAAACACAGGCATCAGCCAGGAAAGCGGACAGAAGGACTCTAGTAGATAGAATAACAACCATGGTATCTGTATTTGTTTTGCAAGAGGAAACTATATTGTAATTTTCAAGCTCAGCTAGAGCAGCCTCTCCCACTCCCTGGTGTTTTAGTCACTGTGTCCCAGCACTGACTTTCTGTTGAGACATGGATCTTTTGTCCCCAGGTGACTCAGAGTCAGTTCTCCTCAGCCTCTGTTGCCAGCCCACCAAACCTCTCTTCACAGGGGCTGACACGCCGGCCACCTCCTGATCTGTGATGTAAGGCTGCCTGGACCTTGTTCCCTCTGGTCTTCTCTGTAGCCTTAGCTGAGCATCCTAGGACTTTCTTACTTTCCTGGCTACCACCACCCTTAGATCTCACTGACCTGAGTAGATCCAGCCTGCTCTCTTGCCACCTCCCACCCCACCCCAGGCCACTCGTTTCTTCAACCTTTCCCCAGCTTTCATCTTGAACAAGGCTTCTGAACTTCAAAGCCAACAATTCCTGGTCTTTTCCCACTTCTGATTCAGTTCACCCACGGTGGGAACACACTGACAACACTTACAGTGACATTACCCGTCTCCTCAGCACAACCAATCAGCCCCCTGGCAAAGTTCTCCCCATTGCATAGTGCACAGTTGGAACTGGCAGTGACTTTGGCCAGCCTCCAGGCCATCACTTCATGATCTAAAGAGTTCACACTGAGACTCGGAAAGACTCCTGGCTCAGTACAAAGCTAAAGAGAATCTTCAAGAAGACTCAGACCTCCTGCAGAGTCCCGCACCTATACTGTGGAGGCAGTGTTGGGTGAATGTGACTTATGCCCTGAATTGCTTGGAGACAGTCCAGTGTTTCCTAGTCACCTGTCTTCCTCAGTTAAGAGCATTGCCTGTGACTAGCAGACTCATTGATCCGCTTGGGAGCATCTCTTACTGTGACAGCAGTGTGGAAATCACAGAAAGCTGCACCAGAGTTTTGTTTTGTTTTGTTTTGTTTGTTTGTTTTGGTTTTGGTTTTTCGAGACAGGGTTTCTCTGTGTTGCTCTGGCTGTCCTGGAACTCACTCTGTAGACCAGGCTGGCCTTGAACTCAGAAATCTACCTGCCTCTGCCTCCCAAGTGCTGGGATTAAAGGCATATGCCACCACTGCCCAGCAAGCTGCACCAGGTTAACATAGGAAAAAAGCTAGTGGGCAGGGAAGTCTGGAGTCCTTCCCCACCTGGCTTTATGTAACAGACAGAACGCACACTCCTATATGTTGTTGCCTGTGATGCACAAACATGAAAAGGTGGGTGCTGTGGAAATGTCTTATAAAGACTAGTTCCTTCTGGCCGAATGTTGTTGAGACTTTTCCTCTCTGCTCACTCGCCCACTCTTATTCCCGGGCCAGTTTA
This sequence comes from Grammomys surdaster, assembly GCF_004785775.1. NCBI lineage: Eukaryota > Metazoa > Chordata > Mammalia > Rodentia > Muridae > Grammomys > Grammomys surdaster. Next base: position 187,052 of record NW_021605476.1, read on the forward strand.
CCTTTTTTACTTAAAATGGTCCCTGTGTCTATTTCTAGACACATGTCCCTGGTGCAGTCTTTTGTCTTGGGACACGAGAGCTTGGAATCTGGTACCCTGTCGGGCAAAAGGTCCATATGCTTACAGATAGTAATAGAGAATCCAGAATTGTTGTGTAGGCTTTTCTCTTCAACAGAAGGGGTATGCATGGTTGTTTTCCATCCAGAATGCTGGGAATGGATGTGTTAATAACATTGTAATCTTTATTATCTGTAGAGCCAGGCCTCACCCAAATAACCCATTCTTATGAAAGAGGTCCCATGTGCTTTGCAAAAGAGTTTGCTATTACGCTTATTACAAACTCTCCTCCCCAGACTGTTATCCTGAGCATTGTTTCTCAGTCAGTAAACTGTATTCTTGTGGAAGAGGTCACAGGCATTTGTAAAAGACGTGTGCTTTACAAAGGAGTTTAGATGTAGCTATGTCTTAAGCTTAGTTGGAATAGTTGTCATGAGGAAACTTTTCCCTAAAATTGTACAGCATTTAAATATACCAAAAATAAACTGCTTGGGGTCAGACTCCAGGAGGTTGAGCCAGCCCGGATGACTAAGTTATGTTGAACTAGGTTTTCTTCTTACTGCTTGTGGTTTGTTTCTCTGCGGGCAGTAGAGCTTGCAGGGACCCCACAGAACCCTATGAATTCAGATCCACAGCCGTTTTTCTTTTTCCTTCTAGTCTGTGTTTTAGATGCCAGGCAAAAGCCTAAATATGCTTTCTTTATCACTCACTGTTTCTCTGACCCTCATACCTAACTTAAACTTGACTTTCTGTTTCTTCTGGCAGATGTCAGGATATATATATATATATATATATATATATATATATATATATATAAATTTGTGTGTGTGTGTGTATACACACATATATATGAGTATATGTGTATACACATACACACATAGCCTTACCTGCCATGTTGTTTTTCTCTCAAATTATAATAAAATTGTTCTCAGGCTTTCTTCTATGTTTATTTTTAAATTCTTTTATTAATAAGATCACAGACCCAAAAAGGGAACCTCGACTTCTCCCAGTAACAAAAGGAATCCCTGCTAATATTTGCACTGAGTTAAATTTTGTCTCCCCCAAATTAATGTCCACCCAGAGCATTAGAGGGCAACCTTATTTCAAAACAAGGTTAATGCAGGTGTAACCAGAACTCATACTGGATTGTGACGGACTTTAGTCTGATGCTTGATGACCTTATAAGGAAACAAAGATATAGACAGAGGCGAAGCCAGCCATGGGAAGCAGAGGGGATATGGACACTGCATGTCAAAGCCAAGGAGGACAAGCAGGGGCACTGACCTGCAGAAACTAGGGCAGAGGCCTGCAGCCTTCCGGTAAGCCTTGGAGGGAGTACGATCCTTTCACACCTGAATTTCAGGTCTCTGGCCTCAAGAACTATGAAAGAATGTATTTTTGTTCCTCTAAACCATCTGGATTATCGTTGTTTTTGTTTTTAATTATAGAAGTCACAGGAATGAATATATAGTTCACCTTAGAGGAGCTTTCTGGTATTCAGAGAAAAGTGCCTGCCCTGTGCATTTCCTGCCTCTCTGTTCATGGCTGCCTGCCAATTTGCCTTTCCTCCTTAAACTAAAGGGGCAAATCCTTGCTTGTGTCTAGGTGTCCCCAGATGGCCTCATTTTGGGGTTCTCTCTCATGCCTGTTTTAGTACAGATGCTCCTATGAGCTGTACAGTAGTCCTCTTACTGGAAGTTCTGCTTTCTTGTCCTCCCAACGCTGAGCTCTTTGTGGGCAGGGGCTGTGAGCTCTCCTGTAGAACATACTACGGGATCTAGAACCAGGGATGGGGGCAAACCTTCCTGGATTGCATTCATCTGTTCAAGTTGAGGCTGCCCAAGCCAAAGCTGGGCGTTGGGACCAGCAAGCCATCTCAGGCTCAGGGTCTGGATTTGTGCTGGGAACCCCCTTTGCTCCAAAGTGTCCCTTTAAAGACAGTAAAGAGTTTTTCTGGGGGCCAAGAAGTCCTAAGCCCATTGGCCAGACCTTCTGGAACTGGCCAATTTGCATAAAAATGAAGGCTGGCTTCATTGAAATTCTCCTCGTCTTGAGTGCAGCGAAACCAGGAAGAAAAGGAAAGTTTTAGTCCGGAGCAACTTCACTGCCTAGGAACATTCTGAGCCTCTGAAAATAGAGAGGAAATGGGGCCCTCCAGTTCACTCCAGGAACCGCCCACCTCAGCCCCGTGCCCGCCCCCACTGCCCCACTCAAGGCCAGCCTCCCACCGTGGGAGACCGCAGTGTCTTCGGTGAATGCCCACAGCACATGCCACGCAGTTCTGAAGCAGGCTACTGCTGTCTGTCCCGGGACTCCAACATGCCTGACAGCAGAGACGAGCAGCAGCAGCAGGGTGCCAGCATGGGGACCTCCCAAGACAACTCACAAACCAGGTGGGTCCAGCGCTCCAGTCTCAGCACGTGGAGCTTGGGGCCGAGTTCACGATGCTGTAGGACCTGAAGCAAGCTGTTCCTCTTTCTGAGTCTCGGTTTCTTCACCAGATCTCTGTGAAGGAAAAAGAGTGGGGCAGGGACATTTATCCTTTGGAGTGTGATTTAGTGTGTCTGTTCCTCTGTTAGCTGTTAGAGCGTCAACTGAGGTACGAGTCACATTGGTATTAAGAAAGACATTTTCCAGTCAAGGAGCATGTTCCTTTGTCTCCCCAGGGTTGGAGGTGAAGTGGTACATGGCATGGGGGTGGGGGGTGGGGTGTCAATGACTGATACGTTCGAGGGAGTGCCTGGTCCCAGTTCCAGCCTGCTATGACCTTGGGAAGTCTCTGGTCCTCTCAGTACCTGAGCAGACATTGAAGTTACCTAAAGCCTCTGATACAGAGGAGCTGCATTTGAGTCCCGTCAGGGAGCACGAACACAGACTAGTGGAAGATAGGGCTCAGGGAGAGCAGTGTGCTAAGCAGCTGGGCTGCACACAGGGTAGTTCAAGGACAAGGGCTGAGGTCTGATAACTTGGAGAATCCGCAAGATTTGAGCTACGAGAACATGGCCACTGTTCTCATAAGGACTATGTGGAAAGAGGTGTGACAGACGGGAAGACACATTAGCATGCCCCATTAGGTCCTCTGGACAAACTCATCAGGCCAGAGTGGGCTGCTGTTCACCCAGAAACAGTATCCCTACCCCCTGTAGGGATAGCAAGTGTAGGGGAACAACTGTGGCCCTGTACAAGTCTATGCTGTTGGCATAGAAGGGCCTGGGTCCTGGAGGCCTGCGTCTACTCTGGGTGGCATTACTCATGATGTCAGCAAGCAGGGGCTAACCTGAGATCCCAGGTGATGCCCCCAGAGGCCTGAGAAGTTCAGCCCTCGAAAATGAAGTACAGTGTCTGCTGGTTTTCAAAGTCCTTTGTTTCACTAAGTGAGGGCTGGTGACTTTGTCTGGAGGACCTAATGGGGCACACATGTCCACATGTCTTCCTCTCTGTCCCATCTCTTTCTGCATAGGGTCAGTAGTCCCAGTGTTTGCTGAAGTCCGTGTATCAGGTCTACGTTGACAGGGAATTGGCCACAAGGAGGAATTTTGAACACAGGCCCTAGGGGGCCAGCTTTAGCTTGGGCAGTGAAGGACTCTGTCATGGAAAGGAGCACAGGCTTGGGGCCATGCAGGACAGACAAGGACTGGAAGTCAGGGTTAGAATGTCAGCTCCACCACCTGCTTTCTGAGCAACTTTGGGTAAGTTGCTGAACCTCTCTGAGTTTCAGTGTGTCTCTCTGTGCAATTGAAGATGACCTTGACCTCCCTCGACCTTGATCATGTATGAAGATGGTCCCAGGGATCTAGGATCACACATACCACAGGCACAGTAACCCCAGAACAAACCCCAGGGCATCATGGCAGCAGACTGCAAAGCTCATGACTTGGGCTTTGGTCAGGTTCTGCTCCTGACTTATCCTGTGACTGAAGGCAAGACATACTCTCTGTGAGCCTCAGTTTTCTCATCTGTCCAACAGGGGAGGTGAATATACCCTGGCCACCTTGCAGTGTAGCTGGAGGAAGAGACTATTGATCTCTTATTGGAGTCACCGAAGTTGCCATATCTGGGGCCAGGCACAGGTGCTTCTGGGTAGGGTTGGCAGTGCCAGAAACTTCCTATAAGCTGAGAGATTCCTGCTTCTTTTTTCCTCCCTCTGCAGACAGGTTGGCTGGAGGCAGAGGAACAGGCATAGGGCAGCTGACGGGTGCCTAGAACTGGTATGCCTCTTGAGACTCAGGCTGTAGGCCATGCCATCCACCAGAGGCTTTACTGAGCATGTCCTGGGCGATTAGATCTTGACCGTATCAAGACCCTGGTTTGGGAGAAACACTCCAAAGGAAGAAAGTCCTCAGAGGAACCCAAGAAGGAGACAGTTTTGAAAAGCTAAGAGTCCCAGGGAAGTAACAGGTGTGGGGGAGTGCAGGAGCGGCCATCAGACCAGCAGGCTGGGGCCAGGCTGATTCATGGGTCTAGAGAGTCTGATGTGCCCTACTTGTGATGGACAGGCTTAGGGCAGCCAGCCAGAGAGGTGCATCCTTTCATCCTTGGAAGGTTCCCGAGCCATTCATAGTAGGTGGTGATATGTAGGAAGTAAGGAACAGATATGGTGGTAACCACAAGGACATGAGGTAGCTGGAGAGGTGGGGCAGAAGATTGGTCTGTAGAATTGCTGCCTCCAAACTGCCCCCCTCTGCACCCCTTGCATGTATGAATTACCTGCTACTCTCCTAGCTCTGCCTGAAAAAAGCTAGTGAGAAAAAAGCCCCTGCAAGGCCATCTTGGAAGACAGTCCAGGAGGCTGCAGCAAGCTAGGCAAGAAAGATGGTTCTCTCAGACCAAGCTTGCTGAAGATGGCAGGGAGATATCATTCCATTTCAGGGACATGCTAACCTTAGAGGAACAGTCAGCATGGAATGTTATCACAAGGTACAAGTGTCCTCGGTATGAGAACACTCAGGGCCTTCCAGCTCTTCCTGACTCCCACTGCCTACTTTGTGAAGTGCAGAAGTGTGTCTTGTCTTTCTTTTCTTCATGCTTGGATATCTCTGTTGTTTTTCCTGTTTTATAACATGCCCATTTACTCAAAATTATTTATTGTTGATTATTTAGGAATTGCACTAAACACTAGAGAGTATCATAGACTACAAAGCAAGCCTCTGCCTTAAAGAGTTTATATACATGCAAAGAAGAAAGACATTAATAAACAATTATGTAATTAGTCATTAAACTTATAGTTTAGTGATACCAAAAAAGTAATTTTAAAATGTGACAAAAATGCTGATGTGTATGTGTGTAAATGTGGTGTATGTGAGTGTGTGTGTGTGTGTATGTGGGTATATGTGTGCATGAGTGTGTGTGTGTGAGTATATGTGTGTGAGTATATGTGTGTGAGTATATGTGTGTGTATGAGTGTGTATGTGATTGTGTGTGAGTATATGTGTGTATGAGTGTGTATATGAGTGTGTGTGTGAGTATATGTGTATGAGTATGAGTGTGTGTGTGTATGTGTGTGTATGTGGGTATATGTGTGTGTGAGTGTGTGAGCATATGTGTGTGTGAGTGTGTGTGTGTGTGAGACTGTGTGTGTGTGTATGTGGGTATATGTGTGTGTGAGTATGTGAGCATATGTGTGTGTGAGATTGTGTGTGTGTGTGAGTGTGTGTGTGTGTATGTGGGTATATGTGTGTGTGTGTGAGTGTATGTGTGTGTGAGATTGTGTGTGTGTGTGTGTGTGTGTGAGTGTGTGTGTGTGTTGAAGTAGTACTAGTTTGGCTTTCATGAGGACATGGGTTCTGTACCCAGTGTCAAAGGGGCTGGGGTGGGGGCACTGACGAGACTGCTCAGCCAGAAAAATTGTCACCAAGCCTGACAATTAAAGTTCACTCCCCAGAACCTAAACAGTAGAAAAAGAGAGCCAATCACTGCAAGCTGACCTCTGACCTCCACGTGCACATTTCCCAAACACACAAATAATTTTTTAATGTAATAAAGAAAAGAAAGGAAAAAATAGTCAGGGCCAGGGAATTATACACCCTACCTGGTAAAGATGTCAACTGTTATGCTATTTTTATTTTATCACAATAAGTACTTTTTTTAATGTTGGTAATTTAAAAAATAGAGGTAATGTGATCGAGATCCAACTTAGTCTTGGGAATTAAAGATGACTTGAAAATCTGAGCTCTGAAAGAGAAGCAGAATCTCGTTAGGCCCACGTGTTCTGTGGAAGAGTGGGAAGGCCCTTGGTGTTCGAGGCCGTGGGACTGGCAGATCTGGAGCTCTAACACCCATAGGAAATCAAGGCATTGGTATCCAGAGATCCTACAGGACACTGCCTGTTAGGGAAGTCAGAGGCCCTGAGGCAAACTAGGCCTGGTCCCAGACCTACGAAAGCAATCTGAATGTCTTCAGACCAATCCAGGCCAACTCTGGGTCCTTGTTGGTTCTCTAGGTTGTCAGCCAAACTGATTCAGTCAGGTGCTGGGACCAAAGTTAATCACTGTGCCCCCAGGCAAGCCCTTCTGAACAGCAGATACCCTCCCAGGTTAATGGGTTCTCTCTGGTCATAGTCTTACCCATTCTGTTATAACGCTCACACAGAATCAATCTATTCTAACCGGAACACCTCCAGGGAAGGGGAATTTGCTAGCTAATGTGTTATCTCTGTAAGGACAGTGGTGGTAGGAGAAAGTTCTGTTTCACACTGAGTCCTTTAAGACACCCCTGTGGTGCAGAAAGAATGGAAGGGCCAGATAATGAGTAGGGGGCTCTGGGATGCTCTTTTAGGCACCAAGTGGCTGTTATACTTATGAACTCAAAGCGGCGGGGATTACCTGAACAAGACAGAACCCATCAACATTCAGTCATAGACGAGGTGGGGTTCATGGCCTGATCCCTCCTCCAGGTGCTAGTGGCAGCTGATGGCAGCTGTGGGATTGGAAGTCATTGTCTATAGTGGTACAGCCACTGGTGAGTTATACATGCTGAAATGGATGCTTCACAACCCGTTAATACAGCCCTGCTTAAATACCGTGGGTCACAAACACACAGACACACAATCATGACAGTGTGGGGCTGGAGAGATGGCTCAGTGGTTATGAGCATGTACTGATCTTTCAGAGGTTCCAAGTTCATTTCCCTACACCCTGTGTAACTCTACCTCCTGGGGGATCCTACACTTCTGCCCACCCCAACATACACATAATAAATAATAATTTTTTTAAAATGACAGTAGGAGGGCACTTGTTGAGAAGAGAGACTTGGGGCAAAGGATGGGGTTAAGACAGGGAAGGTGGTGAGTCTTACCAGAATGTTTGTCATACACACACACACACACACACACACACACACACACAATGTAAATACATATAAGATTGCCAAGGGATACAGTAATTTAAAAATTAAGTTAATAGTCTCCTGGATTGTTGGCTGTGGCTCCTGATGAAAGCATGTGTGGAAAACACTTAGGAGCAGAGTACCGGGAAACCATAAAGGTTATGTTCACAGGAGAGACATCTGGGCCTTGCTCCTCCAACTCCTACTTCCAGAATGTCCATCTGAAGAGCTGAGTGGGTGGGTGGGGTTTTATTAATGGAGGCAAATGTTTCATACGGTGAAACATACTGACTTCAAGGTGCACAGCATGCGATCAACAACCCAAGTGGAATATAAAATACGTTCATCATTCCAGAAGAGTTCTTCCTGCCTGACCACTTCTCTGCCTGTTCTTGAATATCATGTGTGTAAGCCAACTCAAACAGAACATACCCTTCTGTGCCTGGTTCTTGTTGTACCTTATGCCTGAGATGTCATTTGTGTCATTAGGTGTTTCAGCACTACATTGTGCCAAGATGTGTCTCTTCTTTATTCTGTCAAAGGTCACTTGAGTTCCCTGTTTTATTTGGTGTATGTCACACCACCACCATCCTGAACTGCTGCCACCTTCTTCAGAACAACTGTGATTGCACTTGGGGGTCCACTTGGTAATATAAGATCATCTTCCTGTCTCGGGGTCCTTAATCACATCCATAAAACCACATCCTCCCAAAAATGTCATATTTGTAAGTTGCCTGTGATTAGGATATGGATAATCTGAGAGACATTTTGATTACTGTAGTGGCCTTGGCTGGAGACCTTAGTTCTTTGCCAATAGTCCACTCTATGAGTGTCCTCAAGCATGGTGGCTGGTCACCTGGGCTACTAGAGAGTCATCTGAGAATCATCCACATGCCCGGAGGCTGTGCTGGAAAGACTCGGTCTGCTGAGAAGTGACCCTCTGGGACTCCTCAGTGTATGTCTTTCTTTGGGCCTTCCCTGTATGAAGTTACCATCATGCCTTCCAGGGAGGTAGACCTCTGACACAATGGGTCAGGGATCCCAAGTCACATGTTTACAGAGTCAAGTAGAAACTATTTCTTTTTCTGGCCTACCCTTGAAAGCTAGACATTGGGCTACCCCTTATTAAGGGGTGTGGGTGGGATTAATTAGACTTCACCTACTGATGGAAGCAGTGTTCAGAATTTACAAGATGGCCAGGCATGGTGGCTCATGCTTAAAACCCCAGCCCTCAGGAAACTGAGGCACGAGGGTTGTGAGCTCAAACCAGGATGGGATAGTAAGGGAGACCCTATCTCACAAAAGAGTTCTCAGACAAGCCTTTGATCTATCTATTATTGCACTTTTTGTGACAAATCCTCCTATCCTATTTGTAGGAAAATGCCGTTCTTTTACCTTCCTTTTGAAGGTGAAGAGGCTTCTGATGTTAATCCAAATATTCACTCTAGCCATGCTGACATCTCTGGTCTCTATGGTTTCCTGTGGCCAATGGCCAGTCACTTCTGCCCTTCTTCCTTTTATGTAATGTGTCCTTTCTCCCTGTCCTCCATTCCTTTTAAACTACCGGCCCCTTGTTTTTTTTGTTTGCATTTGTTTTTGTTTCAAGGGGTTTGACCATGATAGGTTTGAGTGTGATTTTTCTTTCATTTTGCTAAAGCCAGCTGAGTCTCAGCGACACGGAAATTCTAGATTTCGTGTGTAATTTGTAGGTTAATTTTTTTAAACCAAACTTTAAAAATATAGACATAGTTTCTTCAAATATGTCTCTATGCCCCATTCTCCCTTTCTTCCTCTCAGGAATTCCAGTGTGGGAGGATTATATTATTGGAGTATTAAATGTGTGTGTATTATAAATGTATGTTAAAGTATTTAATAGGTCACTATAAATCTCTTTATTTTTATTTATTTTAAAATCTTTTATTTTTTAAAAATATGGCTTCACTGAAATACAGTCACATATGTAAAATTCCCTTGGTTAAAGCGTATAGTTTGTTTGGTGGGATATTCACAGGGATGAGTAACCATAACCATAACAGATTTTGGTATTCCAATAGTGTTTTCACCTGCACCCATAAGCCCTTTGACGCCTTTAATCTGAGGGACCCACTGATTCGTCTCTGCAGAGTCATTCTGTTGAGATGAGCTGATACTGAGCTATTGCCATTTTCCCTCTAACGTGAAAGTGTTAATGATTTCACAATTCACTGATGATATAACATGTATTATCAGCTTCCCTTTGTGTATGTGGGACGGGTGTGAGACAGGCTCTCCACCAAGCTAGCCTTGAACTCAAGCAGTTCTCTTGCCATAGCCTCCCAAGCACCAGGATTAAAGGTGCAGAAGTTGTTCATATCTTCTATGGCTCAATGATATTTCTTTATATGTTACAACTTGTTTACCCCCTCCATCCACCGATGGATTATTATGAATACTTATGCCTAAGTTTAGGTGTCGATATCTAATTTTGTTTCTCCTGGATATATTCCTATGAGGGAGTTGCTAGGTCAGATGAAATTCAATACATAACCTTTAAATTTCTTATTTTCCTTTTTGTGACAGGGTGTCACTATGGACTCTTGGCTAGCCTAGACGTTTCTATATAGACCAGGCTGTCCTCAGAATCAGAGGCCTGCCTCCCTTAGCCTCCCAAGCTTTGGGATTAAAGAGTTTATCCCATACCCAGCTCAACACATACTCTTGAGAAGCAGGAGGATTGTTCCAGAAAAGCTGGCATCTGAGCAGGCGCAGCCACCAGGGCTTCAGTGGTCCCACAGCTTTGCCTGCACACCTGTGCTTTTGTTATACAGCCCGGCAGGCATAAGCTGTTACTTCATGTGGCCTTGAATTGTGTGTCCCAATGGCTGAAGGTGTTGAGTAGCCATTAAAGATTTTGTTCATGTTTATATCTTCTTCAGAGAGAAGTCTTTTCAGTTCTCCTTTGTGTATTGTTTGTTGTGTTTATTTTTTCTTTTTTTAATTGGATATTTTATTTACATTTCAGATGTTATCCCTTTTCCCCATTCCCCCACCCACCCAGGAACCTCCTATCCCATGCCCCCTCCTCCGGTTTCTATGAGGATGTGTACCTACCCACCGACCCACTCCCACCTCCCCACCCTCGAATTCCCCCACACTGGGGTATCCAGCCTCATGGGACCAAGGACCTCCTCTCCCACCTATGCCCACCAAGGCCATCCTCCCCTACAGATAAAGCTGGAGCCATGAGTCCCTCCCTATGTGTTCCCAGGCTGGTGGTTTAGACCCTGGGAGCTCTGGTTGGTTGGTATTGTTGCTCTCCTCATGGGGCTGCAAACCCCTTCAGCTCCTTCAGTCTTCTCTCTAACTCCTCCATTGGGAACCCCTTGATCAGTTCAAGGGTTAGCTGTGAGCATCCACCTCTGTATATGTCAGGCTCTGGCAGACCTCTAAGGAGACAGCTATATCAGGCTCCTGTCAGCATGCACTTCCTGGCATCCACATCAGTGTCTATCTTTGGTGACTGCTAATGGGATGGATACCCAGATGGAACAGTCTCTGGATGGCCACTCCTTCAGTTTCTGTCCCACACTTTGTCTCCATAATTGCTCTCATGAGTTTTTTTTTTACTCTTTCTAAGAAGGACCAAAGCACCCACACTTTGGTCTTCCTTCTTCATGAGCTTCATCTGGTCTGTGAGTTGTATCTTGGATATTTAGAGCATTTGGGCTAATATCCAATTATCAGTGAGTATATACCATGTGTGTTCTTTTGTAATTGGGTTATCTCACTCAGGATGCTATTTTCTAGTTCCATTCATTTGCTTAAGAATTTCACGAATTCGTTGTTTTTAATAGCTGAGTAATACTCCATTGTGTAAATGTACCATATTTTCTGTATCCATTCCTCTGTTGAAGGACATCTGGATCCTTTCCAGCTTCTGGTTATTATAAATAAGGCTGCTATGAACATGGTAGAGCATATGTCCTTGTTTTATGTTGGAGCATTTTCTGGGTATATGCCAAGCAGCGGTATAGCTAGGTCCTCAGGTAATGCTATATCCAGTTTTATGAGGAACCAGCAGACTGATTTCCAGAGTGGTTGTATCAGCTTGTAGTCCCACCAACAATGAAGGAGTGTTCCTCTTTCTCTACATCCTCGCCAGCATCTGCTATCACCTGAGTTTTTTATCTTAGCCGTTCTGACTGGTGTGAGGTGAAATCTCAGGGTTGTTTTGATTTGCATTTCCCTGATGACTAAGGATGTTGAACATTTCTTTAGGTGCTTCTTGGCCATTTGAGTTTCCTCTGTTGAGAATTCTTTGTTTAGCTCTGTATCCCCATTTTTTAATAGGATTATTTGGTTCTCTGGAGTCTGATTCCTTGAGTTCTTTGTATATATTGGATATTAGCACTCTATCAGATGTAAGATTGGTAAAGATCTTTTCCCAATCTGTTGGTTGCTGTTTTGTCCTATTGACTGTGTCCTTTGCCTTACAGGAGCTTTGCAATTTTATGAAGTCCCATTTGTCAATTCTTGATCTTAGAGCATAAACAATTGGTGCTCTGTTCAGGAGCTTTCCTGCTGTGCCCATGTATTCGAGGTTCTTCCCCACCTTCTCTTCTATTAGTTTCAGTGTATCTGGTTTTATGTGAAGGTCCTTTATCCACTTGGACTTGAGCTTTGTACAAGGAGATAAGAATGGATCAATTTGCATTCTTCTACATGCTTGACCGCCACTTGAACCAGCACCATTTGTTGACTATGGTGTCTTTTTTTTTTTTCCCCACTAGAAGGTTTTGGCTTCTTTGTCAAAGATCAGGTGACCATAGTTGTGTGGGTTCATTTCTGGATCTTCAATTCCATTCCATTGATCTTCTTCCCTGTCTCTGTACCAATACCATGCTGTTTTTATCACTATTGCTCTGTAGTATAGCTTGAGGTCAGGGATGGTGATTCCCCCAGAAGTTCTTTTATTGTAGAGAATAATTCTTGCTATTTTTTTTTGTTATTCCAAATTAATTTGAAAATTGGTCTTTCTATCTCTATGAAGAATTGAGTTGGAATTTTGATGGGGATTGCATTGAATCTGCAGATTGCTTTTGGCAAGATGACCATTTTTATTATATTAATCCAATCCTGCCAATCCATGAGCATGGGAGATCTTTCCATCTTCTGAGATCTTCTTCGATTTCTTTCTTCAGAAACTTAAAGTTCTTATCATACAGATCTTTTACTTGCTTGGTTAGATTCACACCAAGGTATTTTATATTATTTGTGACTATTGTGAAGGGTGTCATTTCCCTAATTTCTTTCTCAACCTGTTTATCCTTCGAGTAGAGGAAGGCTACTGATTTGTTTGAGTTGATTTTATATCCAGCTACTTTGCTGAAGTTGTTTATCAGGTTTAGGAGTTCTCTGGTGGAAGTTTTGGGGTCACTTAAGTATACTATCATATTATCTGCTAATAGTGATATTTTGACTTCTTCCTTTCCTATTTGTATCCCTTTGACTTCCTTTGACTTCCTTTTGTTGTCTAATTGCTCTGGCTAGGACTTCCAGTACTATATTGAATAGGTAGGGAGAGAGTGGACAACCTTGTCTAGTCCCTGATTTTAGTGGGATTGCTTCAAGTTTCTCTCCATTTAGTTTGATGTTGGCTACTGGATTGCTGTATATTGCTTTTACTATGTTTAGATATGTGCCTTGAATTCCTGACCTTTCCAAGACTTTTACCATGTTTGTTTTGTTTATTATCAAGTGGCAAGAGTTATTTTTTGTTGTTTTTGGTTTGGTTTGGTTTCGTTTCGTTTCTATCTGTAGCCCTGGCTGTCCTAGAACTCACTGTGTAGATCAGGCCGGCTTTGAACTCACACAGATCCTCCTGCCTCTGCCTCCCAAGTGCTGGGATTAAAGGCGTGTGCCACCATCTGCCCTGGCAAGGGTTCTTTACATATTCTAAAGACAAGTCTCTTTACCACACATCTGATTTGGAAAATATTTCTTCTTCTTTTCCTGGGTTAACTTTTTCTGTTTCTTGACAGTGTCCTTTAAAGCTCAGAGAGTTTTAATTTTGATTATATCTAATTTACCTGCTATTTCTTTTGTTGCTTATATTTTTGGTGGCAAGTGTAAAAAACCTTTGCCTAATTCACCATTATAAGATTTACTTCTTTCAATGTTTTCATAGCTTTAGCTTTTGCAATAAATAATTGAGTTCATGTTGAATAATTAGATCAAATAATTTATATTACTTTGTTCCATCTTGAGTTGATGTTTTTGTGGTTGTCTTCTTTCTTTCTCAACTGCCTCAGCTTGTTGGAAAGATCCTTATTTCTCTGTTAGGTTGTCTTCTTATCTTAGTGAAAACCAGTTCGCTGGAAACTCACAATCTTAAATTAATTTCTGAGTTTCACTCAACTGCACTCGTCCATGTGTCTGCCCTGTGCTACCGTGCACATCATAGCTTTGATTACAGAAGGTACTCAGAATGGTTTGGAATCAGAAAATGTAAATCCTCCAGCTTTGTTCTATTGTGGGTCTTGAATTTTCTTTTTAAAAAACATCATTATTATCGTTATTATTATTAATTATTTTATGTGTGTGGATATTTTGACTGCATATATGTATGCAGGTGTATGCCTGGCACCCATGGATGTCAGAAGACAGCATTGGATCTCCTGGAACTGGAGTTACAGTTGTGAGCTCCCATAAGGGTGCTGGGAATTGAACTTGGTCCTTTGCAAGAGCCACCAGTGCTCTTAATAGCTGAACCATCTCTCCAGTTCCTAGCTCTTTTCAATTTTTGCAGGGATACCACCTGGGATTTTTATAGAGATTTATATTAACTTTTGGCCAATATTAAATCAACCTCTCTGTCTTTGTCTCTCTGTCATCGCTCTGTCTCTCTGTGTGTCTCTCTCTCTGTGTCTCTGTCTCTGTGTGTCTGTCTCTCTGTCTCTGTCTCTGCCTCTCTCTCCTTCTCCCTCTCCCTCTCCCCCTCCCTCCCTCTTCCTCCTCCTCTTCCTCCTCCCCCTCCCCTCCTCCCCCTCCTCTTCCTCTT
>NW_021605476.1:201570-229403 GCF_004785775.1 Grammomys surdaster
CTCTCTCTCTCTCTCTCTCTCTCTCTCTCTCTCTCTCTCTCTCTCTTATGAACTTTGGAGCCAGGGTCTCACAATGTATCCTAGGCTGGCCTCTCCATCCTGGCAAAGCCCGAGTGCTGGATTCCAGGTCCATGCCATCGTGAAGGCCGCAAACGAGGTTTCCTCCTTCCTAAGGCATCTATTGAGTTCTTCAGCTTCTCTCGGTAATGTTTTGTCCTATTGAATTTAGAGTTTCTTTCCTCTCTATTCCTTGGATTGAATACTTTCTATCATTTGTCTTCAAGTTCACTAACACTTTTTTCTATTTGAGTCTGAGGTCATCTGGTGAACCCTTCACTTCAGAGGTTGTACTTGTCTTACATTTTTGTTGCTTTGTGGAGACTTCTTCCCTGGGGGCTGGGGAGAAGGCTCAGTTAGCTTTACTGTACAAGGAGAGGACCTACAAAGAGCTCTCCAGTGCCCATGCAAATCTGGGTGGGGGTGGCAGTCCTCTTGACATCTTGCCATTCAGAGGGTAGAAAGCGGGAATCCTGGGACACGCTGGCTAGCTAGACTCACCCAGTTGGTGAGCCGTGGATTCAAGTGAGAGACCCTGGCTCAACTACTAAGATAGAGTGTGATGGGAGACAACACCCAGTGTCAATCTCTGACCTCCACATGCACCCACATAGGCATCCATCAACACACACTCAAGTGCACATACACCCAGACAGACAGACAGACACACACACACACACACACACACAGAGGGGGGGAGAGAGAGAATGGTGCTATTCCCCCCATCCCTTTAATTCTCGAGTCTTAATAAGTACTATAAAGCCCTGGTGGTATCTTCACTTCCATGTCTGGAAGAGAGGAATGAGAAAACCTTGTTGCAGCCTTCATGATGGCGTGGATCTGTAGTCCAGCACTCGGGCTTTGGCAGGACAAAGAGGCCAGCCTGGGATATATTGTGAGACCCTGCCTCCAAAACAAACAGGATTTGTTTCTATTTCTGTTTCTGCCTTTCCCCCTTGGTTGTGTATATTTTCCAATATATAGTTATTCTTGGATGGATGGCCGATATCATGAACCGTGCATTGAAAGGACTGTGACTCTTAGAGTGAAGGATTTACAAACACATTAGACTAGTGCCTTAGCTATGCTCTGCTAAGCTATGAATATATGCTTTTCCCAGTCAGTTGTTTCTAGGAAATCCCACATTGCTAAGACATACAGAATGGAGTTGGGGTCTTCACAGAACTGGGCACAGGGACAGCGATGACCTGGTATGCACAAGTGAGTTGCTCAACTTTATTCAAGTCACAACACCAGGAAACAAAATAAAAATTTAAAACACAAAAAACCCACCATGAACTCTGGAGTCTGCACACCTGGGTACAGGTGTCCCTGTCACTATTGAACAGCCTTCTGCAATTTATCTCAATGCATTTCCATTTCCTTATAAAATGGAGGTCATACTGAGTTAAGACAGCCAAGTGAGCCAGTCCCATAATGCAACTGGAACATTACCTGGTATACATGAGTACCTCAGAAATGCTAGAGTTGGAGTCCCCACTGCTGCCCAAAGGCACTCCAATCACCCACAGCAGAGCCCCCTGCCTGCCAAGGTCTGAGAAGTACAGACTGTGGTTGGGGGCCACTTCTCTTTTCTTTGACTGGTGTGTACCCCAGGTCAGGGACCAACCCTGAGACTCAGCATCAGCACACAGCTGGCGCACTGATGGAAACCTTCCCTCCACAGAGAGGCTCATCTGGACCTGGAGGAACATGCAGCACACGTTCCTCCTCTCATCCCCCTGGGAGACAAGCAGAGAATCATCTTTCATCAGAGCTGTGGTCCAGCCCACCCATGGACCTCTCTCTAGATGGGATGGCAGAGGCCCTGAGACATAGAGGAGCACACAGTCAGAGTCACACATTCGGTACTTCAGTGGAGAGTGGCTGATTTTCAAATCATCTTTGGGCTAGAATTATGTCAGCGTTGAGCCTCACATGGTCTCCCCTATGGTCATCAGGCCCACCAATTGTATGTGTCATGGATGCCACATGCAGCTAATAAGCCTGAAACCTTACCTGTGATGCCTGGGGCCCGTCTGATAGAACCAACAACGTCCGCAAGTTGTTCTTTGACTTCCACATGTGTAAACACATGCCCATGTGCGCGCGCGTGCGCACCCACACACACACAAAGACAGACAGACAGACAGACTGACAGACAGACTGAAAGGAAGGAAGGAAGAAGAAAAAAGGGAATTTTGGAGTTAAAAAAAAAAGGTAGCTTCATGAGGATTTTAGAACTGGAGTTCTGACCCTTCTTATTCACAGGGTCTGTCTCCACACTGGATATCTAATATGAAGTCTGGAATCAATACTGATCATGAGAGTGCCCATTCTCTACTGGCCCTTTTGTCCCCACTATGTCCCATTTCAATCACCTGAGTGGCCCAGCATGTCCAGAGTATCTGGCTAGCTACAGACTTGAGCTTTGGAGCCCACTTTCCTGAGTCTGTATCTGAGTGTGCTTCTGTTGTGAGGATGGATGGATCCACACAGATGTAAAACGTGGGAAGATTTGCACAATACCCAGTAAGTGCTTAGTACAGGAAAGCTGCCAGCACATACCGTTCTTATCCCCCATCCTTCCCCTGCCTGCTCAGGCTTAGGATCCTGGCAACCAGCAAACTTGTAGCCTTATCTCTCATTCTAGCCCAGGCCCTAAATTGTCAATCACAGCCAAGAAACTGGGAGGCCCTTTCTCTCAGAAATGTCTCAGAATATGGAGTACTGGAGGAGAATCAGTCACATGGCTCTTAGGTCACATGGTCAAGGCAAAGTCTGGGCCAGAATCCTAAGATTAATGTCCAGAGAACTCTGCCCTGAGTATGACCAGTTTACTATCTGTCTCCTTTGAGAGTCTGTATGATTGGCATACTTATTTCCTTACACAGACAAGGGGGTTTGGCTTAACGAATTTGAACACTCAGTCTAGGTACTGCCAGCTGGGTTATAAGTGAACTGGCTAAATGGCTGCCCCACCCATGAAGATGGGAGACAGGCCTTAGGGAGGCTGAATGCTAGAGGGTGAGGCCTCTCTGTAAACAACATAATCCTGCTAGGATCCAGTCGGTCAAGGGCCCTGAGATGTTCCTTCTGGTGGCTCTGGGCGTATGTTACATCATGTATGTCTTACCCTAACCCTTTCCCAGAGACTACACCTGGGACTATACCTGGTCTATCTTCACTTTGGCACAAGGTCCTATCCATGAGCTGAACACTGGATGGTCCACAGCCTGGTCTGTTACCTATGCTAGCTTCCCCTACCCCACTCCCCATGCCTCACAGGAAGTAATAATCATAGCTTCAACTCTATTCAACATTCTTTCTTTGCCCTCTCCAGGGCTGTCTCCATGGCATCTCTCTCCCGGTAGCCTTGAACACACACACGTTCATCAGCCATTAATCATCTTTAAGCCACATCCAATTTGCTCACCTCTGCCCAAATAAGCCCACAGGCCATCTGGCTCGTTTGTTTGTTTGTTTGTTTGTTTGTTTGTTTGTTTGTTTGTTTTTTGAGACAAGGTTTCTCTGTGTTGCCCTGGCTGTCCTGGAACTCACTCTGTAGACCAGGCTAGCCTCCAACTCTCAAACTCAGAAATCTGCCTGCCTCTGCTTCCCAAGTACTGGGATTAAAGGCGTGCACCACCACTGCTGTCAATCACTGGGACAGGGAGAGAAGTTATTTTCAACTCTGAAAATTAAGGACTGAGCTAAAATTTGGTTTCCTGGCAATTCCTAGTCCCTGAATACTAACTACCTTGGACTAGCCAGATAGTTCCAGGAAGAGCGGTGACAGCAGAGGACTCTCTCAGGGTGTTTCTTGGTGCAAGTTAGGCTTGGAGAAGAAGGAAGCTGCTGGAGGAGGCTACATATTCCCCAAGCTCCCAGAGCCTCATCAATTTGGAAACCATATCCAGCCATCCAAGAGGGCTGAAGGCTGAGGCTACTTTTACCTTCAAGTATAGACATTGTCACTAGTAACCCACAGTGTGGTGCAATACTGATCCCAACCATTATGCCATTTCGCAGCCAGCACTGGGACATCAGAGGTGGTGGGGGGTGGAGGCACGACATAGGGCACGGGCTCCATCCTTAGCTCTCCATGTGGGAGGAAAGTCCGAAGGCTTTTAGCATGATTGGGTTGTCAATAGGGCCTGGACTCCTGAGGTCTCACAGATTCCAGAAATAGGAAGAGTTTCTGAGTGCAGGAGCCTGTGAGTGGACTGAGAAGTGGGTTGTTCTAGGAGGCTCTCAAAACGGTTAATCACCAGGTTCCAGGGTGAAGAATAAAGTCTACGGGTGTCCCCAGATGGAGAGGAGGCGGGGGACACTTGGGAAAAGAAGCTGATAAGGGGTTACAACTGGATGAAGGCAGAATGATTTTGAAAATGGGGTGCTGTTAGTTTTCTGCCACCCAAGTTGGCAGAGGGCCTTCCCATAATCTCCCACCTCTATTACTGTCCCTGCGCCCTGCTTTTGTGGGTAAAATTGGGGTTCAAAGTCTCCCCTTGTGCTGGCTGGGGTATCTCCAGGCTCTCTTCTCAGCCTGGGAGTATTTGGGATTTGGAGTTTAGCTCCCCAGAGATAATTAAAAATGAAGATATGGTTGAATTTCTCAAGGAGAACAAGAAACTGAAAGGGAAGTGGGGGTGGGCAGAGGCTCTCCTGACAGCAGGTCTCTTGTTTTAAAGGGCACTAAAGGAGTCACTGCAGCTGCAGCCCTGCCAGTGTTTGAAGCAGTGAAGGGACATTTGAAAGCTGAGGGCAAGGTCCATGGATGAGGGCTCTCTGAGGTAGTGTGGGTAGAATGGATGAGTCTGTGGTGCAAGTGCCGGATAAACCTGTGTCCTGGCTCTGTCGTCAGAGCCAGCTTAAACATGCTAGCTCCACCTCTGTGTCAACAACAGAACAAGTCTGGAGCTCTCTGGGCCTCCATTCACTCATCTGGAAAATGGGGCTATTAATAACACTGAAGGTTGAACGGAGGATACAGAAAACCAGCCCAGCACATGTGTACATAAGAACCATGAAAACGGAACACCTCTCCAAAAGAAAAAAAAAAAAACAAATTGAACGAACAAGTCAATCTTCTGGCTCAACCCAAGAGGCCCCAGGACAGCCTCTCAGGTATATGGCCCAGTAGCAGAAGCAATTTCTCCAAGGCTCTGTCAGGGATCGTAGCCAACAAGTTGTCTCTAGTACTGCACTAACAGGTCCCTGTCCTGCTTTCCGCCCCACTTATGTAAGAGACACATAGGTGGGCAGCTGGGTCCTGTGCCATGTAGGTCAGAGGTATCTGGGGCCACACCTTGCCAGGAGCCCCAAGGCGGGTTGGGGCGGGTACCCATTCACGCCCAACCCTTGTGGCTCATCACCCAGAACCTAGGTTACCGCGGCAGCCAGTTCTCAGATTCACCATGCCTTAGCGGCAGGAGCAGGGGTACGCAGCCCTGAGCCTGCTGCCACAAGGAAGAGGAAGGTGAGAGGGGAGTTTGGGGCAGAGCCTGCTAGGCAAGTCCTCTACCGTGAGTCTTCTGTGGGGGGTTCTGTGGGATGGGAGTGAGGGCTGGAGAGAATTCTAGAAGCCTCATTGAGACGAGGAGACCAAAATGAAGCTGGGATATGAGGTCCAGTGTACAAGGGAATAGCATTGCAAAGTGTAGACTCAGCCTTCTCTGGGGGCGCCCAGCATGTACCGCTAGGGTCTGGAGAAACCATTCTCCTCTCTTTGGGATTTTTAGGATTGCAGGGTGCACTGAGGCAACACCTCCATTAGCAACATTCTCAGTGTTTCTAGAAGCTGGTTTTCTCTTTGCCTCTGAGCAAAGAAAGATGAACACTTCAAGTATCAGAGGGGTACTTGAACCTCACCTTGAGGAACAGTGGTCAGAAATCTTTGCAAAACTGGAGCCCTGGAAATCTGATTCATTTGGTCTTGCAGGTGAGCAGTTGGCTCTAGGGAATATTGCACCCAGAGCCTCAAGGCAGCCACCTCCTGTGAGCGTGTGTTGTTCCCAGATTGAAGGAGCTTGTGGGTTTAGGAGGCAGTAAATTACAGTCAGGTGCCCAGCCCCAGGAGTGACGAGGCACGCCTCAAAGGAAAGCAGCTACCCCTCGCCCTGCCAGGCCTGGCAGTGACTCACCATGTGTCTCTGTTGCAGGGCTGTCTGGTCGAGTTGGGCCTCTCTGGGGCTGCGGTGGCTTTCCCCAGGGGACGCTGTGACACGCCCTCTGAGGTTCTCCCTCTCTCCCGGGTGAGCTCGAGGGGTGCAGCCACCCCACAGGGACCATGCCAGAGGTGCTTCTTCTCAGGTCTGCCAGCTCCATCCTGAGGACCGTGTAAGGAACCAGGGTCCTACCTTCCTCCTGCCTCCAGCCTCATCGCCATCTCCCATGGGGCAGTACCTGAGTCCCAGACCTAGATTTAAATCTCTTCCCCCTACTCACTCAGCCTCCCCTGTGACAATCCTCCAGAAATAATGATGACAGATGACTCTGTAGTGGACACTTTCCTACTTCATCTTCTCATAGTAGCACAGGGCATGGGTTACAAAACAGCGCAGAGGCACAGGGTGATTTGACCATAGCATATACTTGAAAAGTTAATTGAACCCTGGCAGATGGACAGACTCCATGCTAGGCTGTTTCAAGAAAACATTTATTGAGCACCTGTTGCATCACTGCTGAGGGATAACTGGGAAGAATGGAAAATAATATATAAGAAATGGATCTTAACACTTGTGAGGGATTCACACAGAAAGCAAGCGTTCTCCTTTACCTATGTGTCACACACAATGAGGATGTGGTGATCCAACCAACATTTATTGGACTACCACAGTGATGACTCATGGCCAGAGAACAGAGGTAAATTGAGACCAATCTAGAGGGTGTTGGGAGAATAGAGGAGGGCTTCCTTGGGGAAGAGTTAACGTTAGGGAGGCTTTGCATCGAGATACTTCCCACTAGTCTGCTGCGGCAAGCCAGGATGTCTATGTGAGGTGGAATGACGGTTAAGATGGAGGCAGTGAGCAGGCCCTGCCACATCCCACTGCCCTGTGTGCGTCCTGTCAGGTTGCTCAAATGTACCTTGGTGTTCTCGTTCCCTGAACACCTGGGGAGGTGGCAAAGAACCCCGAGTCTGATTTTCTGTGAAAAGTGAACACTGTGCTTGTGCGAGAAGAGTGCTGAGTGGGTGAAGGCAGCCAGCCTCCTGCCATCTTGGAATTCTTCCTTCTTGGCATTCAAAACACAAACAGAAGTGAGTCAGCTCAGGTGCTTCTCCCACTGGCCATTGCCGTTTTATTACTTGAGGAGAGACTTCCTCCTCCTGGAAACTTATTGGCTTCCAGCATTGATTCCAGAGGAGTCTAACCTTCCAGAATGACAGGTGTAAATGACCAGTTCCTTACCTCACTACTGTCTGTAGTGACATCTCACCTGCTAGGCTCATCACTGGTCACCTGTCCTTCTGGAAAGAGCAGAGAGTCAAAAGGAAAGCCCCACTTTTTTCCTTTAGTTCTGGGGCTTGAACATGTGGGCCTCACACATCCTAGGTGCATGTTTTGCCACCCCAGGACTCCAAAATGTTTTTGGAGAGTAGGGTTTTGAGAAAATTATGAGCTATTCCATTTGGGGAATCTCTCTTCTGGTTTAACCTATAGTTCGAGCACACTTGACTCTCTTGTTTCCTATTCTGCTATAAACATGATCCCTTGCTAGATGTCAACACACGCAGATAAACAAAATCCAAGCTTCCTCCAGCAATGACAAAGAAGCCAAGCTGTGTGAGGCTGGGGATTCATGGGGATGACACTTGCTATAATGCAACTGAACCCACTTCTGCTGCTAGCTAGACCCCTGAGTGAGCAGAAAGGACAGTAAATACATTCTAACTCAGGTGATCATCCCTTGAAGGGCCTTGGCTTTCAAGACCTTCACAAGGGGAGATCAGCAATATAGCTGGAAATCTGCCTGGAAAATTCCTTTTTTACTTTTTCTCTTAACCCAGGTACCCCAAATTCTTTAAGCCCAGGATATAAGGGTTGAATATGACCCTCATGGGTCCATTCAACCATATGGGCCGACTGCAAGGGTAAGTGAGGTGTCCTCTTCTACCAATCCTGGAGGAAGAACAGGGTTCTCCTAAAGGGAGGGAGAATAGACCTGCTGATTTGTTGGAGAGTTCTCCTGCCCTGGGTGCCAGACCTCAGGAAAGGCCTGTTCTGGGAAGACTGGACTGCTCCTCACTCTGTAACCAGGGCTCTGCTCTCATCAGGATAAGTAGCTTAGTCCTCTGTCGTCCCCCAGGTGGCTATCTTTTCATTTCCTTTGTTTAGGTTTGTGAAAGCCAGAACCAGTTTGCCCAAATTTAATTAGAAGAGGAACTGCACCTGTACCTTTAATGGTGGCGACTTAAAAACAGACCTATTGAGAAGCGGTTGTTAAGATGCTGGAAGATTACAAGCAATTCTGTGGTGGCTCTCCAGTCTGTGCTTTCAAAGATAGATCATCTCTGTGCACAGGGTTTGGCCCTGTTGTGCAGGTCCCATCTTTGGAGGATACAGCTCTCTGTGGGATTTTGTGGACTTGTTTGGTAACATTACAGTCTTTGTCCTCAAGTGGGGCAGCTTCTACCCAGCAGTCTCAGAGAACCACTGTGTTGTGACAGATACTCCCAAGTCAATAAACTCAGAAAGCTCAGAAACCTCAGCTTTATCATCCTTTCTATCCTCCCTAGAGCAAGTGTGCACAAGAAGGAGCCAATTCAGTTCTCCACTTCTTCACCAGGTCATCATAGCAACAGGAAGGATGCTCTAGCCCTGTGGTCCAGGCCTTACTCACAGTATGCACATAGAAAAGACCATCTTAGTCCTCTCCTTCTTCCCCTTCCCATCCCTCTCCCTTTATAACTCCCTTTTGCTTTAAAACATATCTCAGGTTCTTAAGCAGACTGCTGCCAGGTGGGCCTGGGTGTGTTCGAAAACTTAGTTTGAACCTGAAGTACCAGCAAGGAATAAGGCCGAAAGTACGAAGCAGGTAATTGGCCTGACTTCCTGGGAAGTGGGTAGGGATGGGGCTAACCCCACCCTGACAAACAAATGGGACTCCCTGGAGCCAGGGTTATACCCTCGGGGCATCTGTGACCAGCTCTACAGGTTACTCACTATCCACTTGCAGGAGGCTCTGTTTACATAGCTAACACCATGTGTCCCTGGTGTTGTACAATCTTGCAGCCCTGTGTAGTTTCTGAGAGTGTGTATTGAAATCCCTCTGCTTGTCTACCCAGGCAGGTGGGGTGTAGCCAGGTAGACTCTGGGGAGTGCTCATGCTGAGGGGCTGAGGGATGGGGAGGCCAAGATGATGACAGAAATCTAGGAGCTGGTCCTTACTCCAAGCCACCTAGCCTGGGAGGCCAAAAGGAGCTAAGGACAGGCAGAGCCCCAGGCCTCCCTGACCCATGTCCTCTCTATGGGCAATCCATCAGCATTGAAGGCAGATGGCATGGAAGAAGGAGCCTCTTAGGATTCCAAGAGTTCTAGAAATGTCCTCTGCTCTACTCTGGGCCTCTTGGCAAGTTCTGGGACTAATAGGTATTAAGAATGATGGCGTGGGGGCTTCTCCTACCCTTAAAGCCTATGCTGTCTTAGAATGGAGGCCCTGAGCCTCTCAAAGTCAGAGCCCAACCCTTTTCTTGTCTGGACACTGACTCAGAAGGAGACATGAACTTGCATAGAGACACACAGCAAATAATAGAACATCAGGACTTGAGTTCTCCTACGAAGGGCAAGGGGCGGGGCACTAGAGGAAGTGAGACAGAGTGCAGGATGTTCTAACCAATACTACTCATCTCCCCCCACCAGCTCCTTAATTGATGGGCAGACACTCTCCAAAGAGTCTCCAAGTCATGGTTTCGAGTTCTCAGCTCCAGGAAAGGCAAAAGCTGTCTCTTTGGATGCTGCAGGTGAGTTTGTATGAATGGAGTATTTCTGGAGGGAGTTGTGGGGGCTGCTGGGAGCCACTGAGCAGAACTCTGGGGAAGGGTACATGAAACCTTGCTATTTCCACCTTCCAGGGACTTCATCTAACTCTCCTCTTATGGCTACCACAGCTGCCATTAGGGCCAGGCATGACGGAAGATCAAGGCTGATTCTTTCTTATGTAAGGTTGGGAAGGGGGCCAACAATGGGATGGCCCTAGCAGGCAGAGCCTGAATGCTTGAGCTTTGGAAGGACAGAAAGGGGCCCAGCCAGAAAAACAACACCTTGGGAGTTTGGACCTCGTCAACTAGGGCATGGGGCAGGCAGATGGGTGCAAGCTAGCACAGTTTGTTTTGGAAGCTGGATCGTCAAGTGCTCTCTCAAATGACCTTCCCCTCAGATGAGTGTGCCTCAAGGAGGGCAGTTATCACTCACCCTGAAATTTTATCTGGATGATAATGTTATCATTACAGCATTTGTTCACTTTTATCAAATGCAGAACAATATGGTAACAAAAGCAGCATTTCAAAATTTAAAAAAAAAAAAACCCAGTAACTACTCAGCTCAGAGGCTCCCAGCTTCCCACCATCTGTGCTGTCCTTGAGATCTAATGTCCCTGGCCTGAGTCACTTTTCAGGGCTAAGCATTGTGTTGCTGTTCTTTGCAGCAGAGATTTTGCCAGCTGTAGGCTCCTCTTGGAGTAGACAGACAGCCCAGCAGCCATCCCACCCTGTGGGCCTCTAACAGGAGCTGACTGAGGTAGAGGACAAGTTGCTATCAAGTGGCTGTGTTTGAAGTGGGTACATTTTGTTGTGTGGCCTTCCATTTGAACATGCCTATATTTTCCTTGAGATTAAAGTGTGTACAAGTTTGGGAGCGTGGATAGCAATGTGTGAAACAGAACAAGGCAGGGAAGAAGGAGCCATTTCTAAATCTCTGAACTACAGAGCAATCCAGGGACCAGAGAAAGATGAGGAGGCCCATGGCCTCTGTCTCAAATCCTCTTTCCTTGTACTTTTGCTGAGTCAGAGTGCCTCAAAGACAACAACAGGGTCCAGGTTTCTCTGCTGTGTTCCAAGTATTATCATAGGCTAGAGGGAAGTCACTGTGTCCACTTTCAGCAGGGAAACTAAGGGACAATAGCTCCTTCCTGTAGTCTCAACACTTAGGAGGCCGAGGCAGGATAGTTGCTGTAAATCTAATGACAGCCAGGGATAGATAGCAAGTTCCCAGGTAGCCGTGTTTCTAAATAAATATAAAGGATAGTAATAATAATAATAATGATAATAATAAAACAATCAAAGAAGTATAATGCAGAGAGGTCCTGGACCAGGACTCCGGGCACTTCATTCCCAGGTTCCCTCACTGAGTGGACTTGCTGCTCCATTTGACAAGCTGCTTCTGGTGGCCTTGGCAAGAGCCTGGCTTGAGGGCTAAGAGGGTCTTATAGGGATGCTACTTCCTTTAACACATCCCCCTGTCAGGAAGAGGAGCCCGACTGACCCCTAGTTTCAGGGAACTGGTTTGCTAGGATCCAGAGGAGGTAAAAGGCAGACCCTGTGAGGCTCAAGCAACGCTCACTGCCATGTGATCCCAGAGCCCAGTCAAATCACTGACACATTGTCTTCCCTCCAGTGCCCCCTCCCTGCATGAACCCAGCTTGCTTGTGCAGACATTTAATTGCTTCCTGAGGCACTTGAAGGACAGGTGCCAGAACCATTGGCTTAGGCCAGGGAAGCCCTGGGGCTCAGAGGTCCTGGAAGTGGGTGGTAGCATTGGCATTCTTACAGTTGAGAGAGAAGGAAGAGATGGGTGAGCTCAGAAGGGCATCTAGCTCCCCTGGAAGGTACAAATGATGCTAGCCTGTGGGGCTCAGTTGCTCAATTATAATTGCCAGCAATGAGGATACAACAGTGGGATGGTCTTGGACAATGAAGATTCAATAGTGTGATAGCCCTAAGCAATGACCCTTGACTAAACTTCCCGTTTGGCTGTGTCTTTATAACCTGCCCCTGAAATTAAAGTTGCATAGCTTGATCAGAGCCCCAGATTTACTCTCCTCTTTGTGTCTCTTGTCCCTTCATTCTTTCGCCCCCTTCCCTAGGGTCTCGTCAAATCCCTGGGGGGCCAGGACATATAATCACAACCATCCTTAGCCCTGTAGCTGCAGGCACAGAGGAAAATGGGTCTGAACAAACTGGGTATGGAATCCCAGTGAAGGTCCTGTCTACAGCACCATCTGAGCATTTGGAGACAGGCAGGATAAGGAGGGGGCACAAAAGTTACTGTAGGAAGGGGGTTACAGGAAGGGAGAAAGCTACCACAACTAGTCTAGCAGAACTGCGGGAATCTGTCAGGGACAGGCCAGCCCTGTCTAGCTGGCTCTGTTTATACTGTTTCTACCTTGTGATCTGGGCTTTGAGGATGCTGAACAGATGAGTTTCATTCCTGCCCTCTATGGACTCCTGGCCTATCTACAGATAGACTCTGAGGGTCGACATGGATAGAGGAGGAGTGGGGTTAGTGTGGGCATTCTAGATGTAGAGGGCCTTTGGCTGTCCTCAGACCCTCTTGCTCCATTAGACTGTTGGCAGGTGTGTGTGTGTGTGTGTGTGTGTGTGTGTGTGTGTGTGTGTCTGTCTGTCTGTCTGTCTGTCTGTCTTGCATCTCACTCTGTAGCACAGCAGTCCCTGAGCTTGCTGTCTTCCTGTCTCAGCCTCCTGAGTGCTGGCCTGAAAGATGTAGGTCTTCACAAACAGAAGCAATTTTCTCTGGGCCAAAACCTTACTAGAGGTAGAGCTGCTAAGGGTCCATTCTGCCTCTTTAGATCCTAGGTAGACCCTGCTGCACACCAGGAGTCAGGCCAACCCCAGGCTCCTCACCACCTAGCTGCTACAGAGCTCCTGGATTCTTGCCTGCTGGAGTCAGGGTTCAGCACGACTCCCTCAGAGGCTTCTTGGTCTCCTTGAGTTCCCAAGAGATTTGAGGGTTCTACATTCCCATCCCTAGACCGGACTCTCAGGCAGCAGTGGTGCCAAGCCAGATGCTGGAATCTGACCTCCACACAAAGGCAGCCTTGTGCCAGGGCCTGAGACACATTTTTTTCCTAGCCCTTTCTAGGTTGAACATGAACCCCAGCTGAAGAAGGGGGGAGACTCAGGGAGAGCAGCTGCCAGGGTCACAGCAGATAGAGGTGTTGGCTGGGGTAGCTTTCCACCACACCACACACACACACACCCCCGGGAATTGCCAGTCCTATTAGGGAGTTACAAGCTGAGGATTGGGAAGTGGAGGCACTCAGCCCAGTTTGGTCTCTAGGCCAGGGAGGACCTCTGAGGTCAAACGGATTGAAACCATTTCCTGGTCCCTTACTCTTATCCCAGGGGCCCAGGCTGGAGAACCAAACTGGAGAGACAGAAGGAAACAGGTTTCTATCCTTATTGAAAGAAACTCAGAGCCTGAAGTTGGGGAGCAGGAAGGGGCCCAGCTGGTACTTTAGCTTTTTCGGGAATAGGATTGGAGGAAAGTGGGAAGGGCTGCCCTGGGGTCTGGAAAAATGGTATAGGTGCCTCTGTAAAATAGAGCTAGGAGGCAATCCATCTCTGTCAACCAAAGACACATCTAAAGGGTCCTTGGAGAGACTTTTCCAGGGATCAAGGGACTTGACTTCTCCTAGACATTCTTTGAACATTGCTTCATGTCCTGACCCTCTGCTCTCTCCTGGGGCCTTTCCCTTCAGGGCAGGTAGGAGAATTCCAGACTTCATTCTTCTGTAGCAGGTGGTCTCAGACCAGGGTCTCCTATATGTCTTCTAAGCAGGCTAAAGACTCTAGAGCAATAGCTGGGAGGGGCTCTTAGCTGCTACCTGGTCTTCTTTGTCATTATTCAAACAGGGAAACCAAGGCTCAGGATGAGCAGATACCTGCCTAGGATCACTCTGCCCAGACCCATCACTGGAAGCCTAGTGGGGCACTGTCAGCGTCAGGGCCTCTCCTACCAGGCACCGAGAATAGTCTATGCCACACCACCAAGGTCTGGACAGACCACTCTGACCTACATGCCTGTCCTTATCCTTCATGTCCCGAGGCCAGTGTGACCTCTGCACCTTCTATATCTCTAAGACTGTCCCCGATTGGGACCATAGGCAAATACAGACCCTCGTTGTGGGATCCCTGTGTGAGAAGACCTCCTGGGGCTGCTTCTCCCCAGGTCATTGGGGGAAGGGGTCTGCCATGCTGCTGTGAAGCAGCTCTGAGATCATCTGTGGTTTTGGAGAAGAGAACTTTGTCATTGGTCTGAGAGCCTGGTGTCCTCAGGCCCAGTGGATATCATCCCATCCACCCAAATATACTTGGCTTCTGACATTGGCTATTCCCACAGACTTCAGGAAACACTCCTATTCCTCACCCCTGTCCTCTACCCCCCACCTTCTACTCCTGTGCTGATGTCTCTCTCCTTCCCAGTCTGCAGTTGAGATGCCTTTGTTCCAAAAATCCAGAGCACATACCTCATTGCCTGCCCAGCCCCCTTTAGCACAATGGGTGGATTGATAAACGCCCTGCCAGGGTCATGCCCATGAGAGGCAACATGAAAGGTAGTAGATGAAAGGGGAAGACCAGACAGTGTGTGTGTGTGTGGGGGGGGGGACAAGCCTGCCCCACATGCCCAGCAGCCTGGCTCTGGGGTGGGCAGTACCCAGCTAGTACTGGACTGTGGCTTCTAGCACAGGGCTTTTTCTAGCTTGGTTCCATTTGCATAGCAGATTGAGCCATATTAGTTGCTGTCCAGAGTCTTCTCCAATGGGGAATCCTGGCTGCCTTGATGGGTGATGAAAACTTCAACTGGCTGTAAATCATGGCTAGTATTCCGACACTAACCTTAAGCATAGCAAAGAGCCAATGGTTGTGCTCCTGTTGAATTTTAATGGGTTTTGGCAGTCCCACCTGATTCCCTAAGTTTTTGCAGTCCCTAGCAGACCACCCCAAACAGGGCATGGCTCTGAGCAGCCTATAATAGCCCACAGACTCAGACCTACCCACCTTCTATTCACTGGCTAGTCTTCCTACTAGACACAAGACAAATACAGGAGTAATGGAATGGTATTCCTCTCTTTTACTTCCTGTGACTGGCTCATCTATACCTCCCCTGGAATTCAGTTTCCTCCTTACTCGGCAGCAGCTTCTCCTCTTCCCCCCCCACGACTCCCCTCCCCCCCCATGAATTTAAAAAAATGCATATGTATGTATATGTGTGTATGTGATGTTTGTACAGGGTACGTGTGTGTGGAAGGCAGACTCATGTTGGGTGTTTCCTCTGTTGATCTGTACCTTACTTACTTTTTAGAGACAAGCTCTCCTGAATGCAGTGTACACAGATTGAATAGACTGCTTGTCACTAAGCTTAGGAAAGCCACTTGACTCCCCTCCCCCATCACACCCCACCCCCTACACAGTGTCAGTGTTATAAATACCTCCCACCCTGTCTGGCTCTTTGTCTGGGTGCTGGGCATTTGAATTCAAGTCCTTATGCTTGGATGGCATCTCCCCATGTCCTGTTTTGCTTCTTTTTTAGCTTGATGCTTTATAAGTATGAGCATTTTTTTGTATCATTAAGTATTTTGATATCTTATCTTTAATGACTGTGTGGGGATCCCTGGTCCCCATGATGCATTTCACTAGTCCCTTTGGACCATGGGGCTATTTCCAGCAGTACACGAGGAAGCCCGCGACCATAGGCTTGCTGTATTTGTTTCATTGTTTCACTTGTGTAACCTCTTAACAGCATCGTTGCTGACTCCAGAACTCCTCCCTCCTTCTGTGAGGCAGCACAGCCCGCCACCTTTGGTTAACTTACCAGTTTGTGTCTACATTGTATCTTTCTGAACAACGGAGCCTGGCTCTCTCTGCTTGGCTATGCTCTTGCTTTGGGTTCTTTTGTTCTAGGGGGTTAGGGTTAGGGTTAGGGTTAGGGTTAGGGTTAGGGTTAGGGTTAGGGTTAGGGTTAAGGTTAAGGTTAGGGTTGGAGGGGTTAGGGTTAGGGTTGTGGGGTGTTAGGGTTAGGGGAATCAGGAGTAAGGAACGGCAGGTAAGATGGCTTCAGGAGATGGAATGCTGTTTATCCTGAGGACAAAGAAAGAACAAAAGTATAAAAAGTGGATAGAGAGAAAGGAGGAGGAATGGACTTCTGTGGTCTCCAGCTCTGCTGAAGATGTTCCAGATCTCCTCTGTCCTGCTGCTTCAGCCTTCTACTTGTTTCTTCCCATTTCACTCTATGAAGTGGCTTCTAATTCCTCAGCACTTGTACCTGATCTCGCCTTCCTTGTCTCTGTCTCAGTTTGTCTATCCTGATCTCAGTCAGTCACCTCAGGGAGGGAGGCAGAGGGCCGAATAGCTCAGATTATGTTACTTACTCTTCACCCACAGGGAAGAGTCCGACTCAACTGCTTTCCCACACAGTGATACATGGGCATGTGGCCAAGTGTGACTCTCTCTTCTCGCCCATGTGGCCAAGGTAGCAGGACTACTGTCCAAGGCCCAGCACCTGTTGGCAGGGATTCCTGACTTCTCTGGCTTGCATTTAGCATACCACACCAATAACAAAAACCCAGGCTCGGGTCCTTTAACTTATTGTCTAGACACGTCCCCTTGGCTGTAGGGTTGGAGGCTGGCCGATGGCACAGTGTCAACACAGGCTTGGGAGCAGGAAATACCCCCCAGACCTCTGTTTCCCATTCCTTCAGTTCCAAAGTCCAAGGGCAGGCTTTTCAGCTGATGCCAGAAGACCAGGGGCCAGAGATAAGTGCTAGACTTAAGCCAGGGGGACACTGGTCAACATAAATCCCACCAGGCCCCAAACCATAAGGGCTTGATTTGCTATGTCCTACCTGTGCAGATTTAGGACTGTCCCCACTGCCTGCATTTGGATAGTACCATGCCCTGCCATCAAACCTTCCTCAGGGCCTGGGTGAAGTACAAAGGTCTTAGATCTCTTTGCCACACAGTCACTCAGCCCAGCCCTCTACTAGGCTGAGAAGAAGGCCAAGGTATTCTTCTATAAATACCTAAAGGCCTCTACTCTGTACCAGGTTGCTGACTCTCAGGACCCAGAGGAGAGGGCACCTGTATTCACAAGCAGGAAAGGCATTTGTTGGGGATTAGTTCTAATGCTTTGTCTTAATTTGATTCCCAAAAGTCGCGCTTCTAGAAGCTGAGGGTCCCTGCCCAGCCGTGAGTTATATGACAATTCTTTATTGAATGGAGGGAAACAGAGGTGGGACTCTTAGATGCATGGGCAAAGGACTGAGGGAGAAGAAGAACAGACAGAGTCACCATGACGGGGGAGCAGAGAGATCAGAATTAAAGGCCCACCACCATGTACGAATCTAGGAAAGAGGCCCCAGGAATCACTCCCCTGCTTGGGTCTGGGGAACCAAAGACAAAAAAATGTTATCTCACCAATACTGGAGGGGAGTGTGTGCGAGCTGTGGGGAGGTTTGAAAGTGCCCGGGCATTGAGCTAGTTAGGCATATTAAAAATTAAGATGACATGTGTGTGTCTTTCATTCGTGAATGTAGAGAGCTCTAGCGGGTAGCTAAAAGTGTGACCAGTTAAGAGCCCGGTGCAGATTAACAGCCAAGAGCCCGGTGCAGAGTAACAGTCACCACTGCAGGCAGCTGCAGCTATGGCTTTCCACCCAGTTAGCTTGGGTATGGGGCTCTTCAGCCAGGGGGCAGCATATGGGCCTTAAAGTAACATAGAATATGTCCTTGTTCCAGAGCACGGAGAAGGGTCTTCCAGCTAGAGTCACAACAAAGATACAGGCAAAGGAGGAAGGTGGGGCTGGAAACATCTCAGGAGATGAGGTGTCAATGAAGCTGGGATAGCTAAGGGAATGTGAGGGAGAGCCTGTCAGAGAACAAGGGAGTAGCCAGAACACTGTGTCCAGTGTGCCTGAAGAAAAATGTTGAGCAGATCTGATCTGAGTTTAGAAAGGATACTTTGGGAGCCTGAGGAACGTGGGGCAGATTCTCAGCTAGAAGCCCAAGGTTACAAAGCTGGGGTCTGGGCAAGAGTCGTCACTATCTCTCCCCAGTGGAGATCAGGGAACCAGGTTTATAGTGAAGACCACTATAAGGGACAGACGGCACACCAGATGTGGACGGTGTGAGTGTCAGGCAGTGTGGCTCTGAACCCCAGTTCTCTCAATCAGCCCCGCTACCACCCAGCCTCCCTGTGACCTACAGCTTTAGCTAGGTGACAGATGGTTGTGGTCATACGAGACAGCAACCAACTCATGTGGCGATGGTGGACTCTCCTGGGAGAAGGATGACTCAGCCTCAGGAGGGAAGGCTCTCTGGCCTGTTTCATGACACAGCTGGAC
Source organism: Grammomys surdaster (assembly GCF_004785775.1). Classification (NCBI taxonomy): domain Eukaryota; kingdom Metazoa; phylum Chordata; class Mammalia; order Rodentia; family Muridae; genus Grammomys; species Grammomys surdaster. Next base: position 219,987 of record NW_021605476.1, read on the forward strand.
TAAGAGGGAGCTGAGTTGCAGCCCAGCCAACCTCTCTCTTCCCATCTTTTTTTTTTTTTTTTTACTCCTTTCAAGCAGCGGGTAAGCTGAGCACACAAAAGCAAAAACACAGGCTCTGGGGCCTAAAGCAGGAACAAGACAGAAAGAATAGATGAAGAACTCTATCCAAAAGCATGCATCAAAAATCTAAACACGGCTGGGGCTGGAGCCCAGGGGTCATTCTCAGAATGTGCTCGGGTTCCGTCCAATGCATCAACGTCCCTAGCACCAAAACATTTTAAAAGCGCCCCCCCCCCTTTTTTTCTGATCCAGTAATCCTACCTCTAGAAATCTGTTCTGTAGAGAGCCTGGAATAAATGGTTTGATCTGACCCACATCATTTTAAAAATATTTAAATGTTCAAAACAATAAATTATATATATAATATGTATATTATATATATAATTTATTATACATATATATAATAATTCTGAATATATGTATATATTCAGACTTCTGATAACTCTTGGTCTCCATTTGTCTTAGTTACTGTTACTTCTAAGATAAGACACCATGACCAAAATCACTTATAAAAGACAGTATTTAATTTTGGGCTCATGGTTCCATAGGGTCCATAGAGTCCATGAGCATCATGATAGCATGAAGCATGGCAGGAGGCAGGCAGGAAGCAGGCAGGCAGGAGGCAGGCAGGCAGGCAGGCAGGCAGGCAGGAGGCAGGCAGGCAGGCAGGCAGGCAGGAGGCAGGCAGGGTACGGAAGCAGCAGCTCTTGTCTCAATCCACAAGCATGAGGAAGAGAGAGAGAGCTGACTGGAAACAGTGAGGCCTTGTAGAAACTCCCAAACAACCCCAGTGACACGCCTTCTCCAACAAGGTCACACCTCCTAATCCTTTCCACACAGTTCCACCCACTGAGGACCAAATATTCAAACTCTTGGGTCTGAGAGGACATTCTCATTCAATCCCCCACAGCATTCCTACTGGGCACCAGGTCCCACCGCTGAGTAGCAGTGCCCTCCTCTGTCCAGCACAGCCTTCCATTTCCTCAGCAGCAGATCCTGACTCCTGTTACCTATCTAACAGAGGCTTGGGGGCACAATTATTGTCCTCGCTTTATAGATTTTCTCCTTAAATATTTTTAACTGACAAATTAAAAACCACATACTTATGATGGACTGTTTTAAAACATGTATGTAGTGTGGAATGGCTAAATCGAGACTGTTAACATGCGCACTACATCACAGACTAAATTTTTTGTGCACAGAGTCAGCTCAGCCATTTTCAAACAGACACATTGTTAGTTACCGTCCTCAAACTTTGTAGCTTTTCTCAGACTAGGGATATATCACACTGTTGAAGGTCTCCATCAAAGGCAAAGAAACCAAGGGTCCACATGGAAGTTCCATGTCTCAAAGAAAGCAAGAGGGTTTCCTTCTTTGTGGAAATGATGATTATGCTGTAGGTTCCACAGCAAGACCCTGGGCGCTCATTCATTTATTATTTATTATTTATTATTATTATGCATTATTGATTATGATGCTGATACATGAGTCACATAAGTTTCGTGGGCATTTTGAGTCTTCTCTCCTTGGTTATTTCTCAGATGGCGTGGTCTTTCCCTCCCCCACCGTGCTTCTTTTTGAATAAACACCAGCAGCTCTGCTGAGCTGTATCTGTGGTTCAGTGTAGGCTACAGTACAGGGTGTATCTCCGTCGGCACACAAAACCAAAAACTGCGACTGTGTCAACAGCCAAATAAAAACCAAGTCTTTTTTGCTATGTTGGGTAAGGAGGTCACCCACTTCTACAGTTCAGGCTTCTGATCCATTGCGTATTTCTTATAGGAAGTATTCCATTCTGTTATTAAAACAAGCGATTATAACTGCTTAGCAGAAAGCCTCTTGGTCAGGGCAGGAGATGCAGCACAGCACAGCACAGCAGCAGAGCACCTGCCCTAGCACGCACAAGTTCCTGGTCTCAATCTCCAGTCCCCGGAGAAAAAGAAGAAAGAAAAGGCTTGACTTGAGGGAGGCTTTAGCGATGGATCACAAGACTGAAGCTTACCTCTGCTTGTCTTGGCAGCTAGCAGAACAGGTGCAGTGGGCCGTGAGCTTCTGGAAGAGACCATAGGAGGAGGAAACCACGTTTTCTGGTCTAGGTAGTCAGAAGAGTCTGTCTCCTGGGGAAAGAGGAGGTCAACCAGTAAGATAGCAAGTAGATGTCCAGTTCCACACACACTAAGCACGCTGGCTTCTTGGTCCTTGCTCAGTGTGGAAGGTCAACCTCCTCTTCTTCCTCCTCCTCCTCTTCTTCCTCCTCTTCCTCCTCTTCTTCCTCCTCTTCCTCTTTCTCTTCTTCCTCCTCCTCCTCCTCTTTCTCCTCTTCTCCCTCCTCCTTCTCCTCTTCCTCCTCTTCTTCCTCCTCCTCTTCTTCCTCCTCTTCCTCCTCCTTCTCCCTCTTCCTTATTATTTTTTTTTTTGAGTCAGAGTCTCATGTAGCCCAAGGTGCCTTCAAACTTCCTATGTGGCTCAGGGTGAGCTTGAACTTCTGACCCTGCTATCTCCACTTCTTAAGTGCTGGTTTTATAGGCATTCACTACCACACTTAGTTTATCTAGTGCTGGAGACTGAATCCAGGGCTTTGTGCATGCTAGATAAGCACTCGACCCCCTTGCTACGTCTCCAGCCCTCCTCTCATTCATTTTACTCGTTATTTTAGAGGCAAAATAATACTTCACTAAAGTATACTTTATAGACCATTTAGTTCACATATTCTAAGTATGCAACCCAAAGATTTTTAAAATTTACTTATTTATTTTACCATTTTTTAAAAATTAATCTATTTACAGTGTTTTCCTGTATGTACACCTGCCTGCCAGAAGAGGGCACCAAATCTCATTACAGATGATTATGAGCCACCATGTGGTTGCTGGGAATTGTCAGGACCTCTGGAAGAATAGCCAGTGTTCTTAACCTCCAAGCCATCTCTCCAGTCCCTGAACTTACTTATTTATTATGTGTATGTAGGTTGAGCATGTGAAGGTATCATGTTATTTAGGTGAAGGGTAACTTTCAGGAGTCAATTCTTTGCTTTCACCATGTAGGTCATAGGGCTTGAACTCAGATCACTAGGCAAGTGCCTTTATCTACTGAGCATCTTGCCAGGTCCAATCTAATGAATTTTAGAAGTTTTCAGAGCTGTGTAATCATCACTATAATCTACTTTTAGAATATTTCATCCACCCCAAAAGATTCCTTATGTTTTTCTTACGGATGTTCCCGTTCCTACTGTAGGCAACCAATCAGTCTTTTTCTGGATGCTTCTCATAATTGAATTCACAAGACACATAGTCTTTTACATCTGGCTTCTTTCACCGAACATGGTTTGAGCTGTCTCCATGTGCAAGTCAGAATCAGTACTTCACTCCTTCCAGTGGATCCCATTGCATGGACCATTCACATTGAGACTTTAGTCACCTGTCTGTGGTTGTCTGAGTTCTTTCCCCTCGTGGGCTGATAGATAATATTGCTATAAACATCCACACACAGGCTTTCGTGCGGATACATGTTTTTGTTTGTCTTGTGTGGATACCTAGGTGCTACAATGCCAGGTCCTGTAGTGACTCTCTGAGAAACTGGTAAGCTGTTTCCCTTCTCCCAGTAGGGCTATACCACTGCCCTCATTCCCACCAGCACAGCCTGAGCATCCTGCTTCTCTGTCCTCACTAACCCCTCCTACCTTCCATGATTACAGTACATCCAAGAGGAAGATAGCTTCTTAGGGCCACACTAGGGAGTGACAAGTTTTGAAGTTCAAGTTACCCTGATTCTGCAGTCCCTTCTTCAGCTTTCTGATTAGTGGGTGGAAGGGTTCCTCTGCAAAAGGGAGGGTTGGAGACTGGGGCTGCTGGCCTGGGGCTGCAAGATAGATTCAATACAGATCCACAATAAGGCTTTCCTCTGGCGCCCTCCCCTGGCCTAGCCTGTGTTTCTCACAGGCTGTCGTGTCTCTGGCTGGCCTTGTGTTTCCTTTTGACTGGGCTTGGACCTGCTCTTCTGCCTCAGAGCCAGGAGCTTTTCCTCTTTCTACCAACTTCAAAATCTATTTGCAGTCTAAGAATGTGTCTAAGAGCCGGGCGGTGGTGGCGCACGCCTTTAATCCCAGCACTTGGGAGGCAGAGGCAGGCGGATTTCTGAGTTCGAGAGTTCGAGGCTAGCCTGGTCTACAGAGTGAGTTCCAGGACAGCCAGAGCTATACAGAGAAACCCTGTCTCGAAAAACCAAAAAAAAAAAAAAAGAATGTGTCTAAGAAGCATACCCTATCTGTTTGTCTAACTCTTATAGGGTCAGAGGCAAGATACCCTGTTGATGCCAGCCTCCAGGCAAGCAGTATGAAGAAGTTGGCTTCTGGGTGTGTGGGGGGGGGGGCTCTGGTGGGGGAATGGGCAATCGATGGAGCTGTCTGGCACGAAGGCAGAAGTGAAACCTCAGGGATCCTGGACAGTTCACTCAACTTGTGCTCAGTGTTTTAGAATGATCATCCTGGTCCCGGGGACTGTCCCAGCCAGATATGGTGATACATTCCTATAATTCCAGTACTTAAAGGGCAGAGGCAGGAAGATTGTAAATTTGAAGTTAGCCTTTAAAAACCTTGAAAACAAACAAATAACCCAAAAATGTCTACAAGAATTCAGAGCACCCAGGCAAACTTCCTTCCTTTTCAAACAGGAAAATGGAGGAGAGTGTACAGTGATTGAGTGCCTGAGTCCTCCTCATATACACATTTCTTCCGATCCCATACTCAACAACAAACACTGCACCTTCCCTCTGAGGAGGCGGATTCAGGCGGTAGTATTTGCCTCCACCCACATTACGTCTTTCAGCCAAGAGGCAGATGCCTTCTGGTTCTGGTTCTGCCCACCATGCACAGTGTCCCAAATTGTGGGATTAAACATCAGGCGAGTGTGAGTTCAAGTCCTGACTCTGCCTCATCCTTGGTGTGTGACATGAGGAAAGTAAGTGAAGCTGTCTGGGCCCCAGCTGCTCATCTGTGACATAAGCCTGTCTCAGCCCATACCCCGAAGATGGAAAGAGATTGTGGCATAGTTGGACATCTAGACTTTGGCTGCCAGTAGTGTTGCTTTTCAGTCCCCTCCAAATCCTTGCTTTCTGTCCAGCTGGATCTGTCCCCATCTGCTGGCAGGAACCTGAGAAGCTCTGAGCCCAGAGACAATTTATTCTAGTGAGCTGATTCAAGCTTTGCTTCTGCCCGCCCCCATCCTTGGTAAGCAAGCTCTAACTGGATAAAAGCAGAAAAGGGCCTGTTTCTGTTTCCTCTTCCCTTTTCTGCTGTATCCCTGAGCTTTGCTCATCTTCCAAGGCCAAATAGCCTTCCAGCCCACCCCAGACCTGGCTGGCCTGGCGCCTCTCGAGATTCTGTCATGGAGACAGCAGCAGCAGCCATGGAAGTCCAGGTCAGAACTGGATTCCTTGAAGACAATCCAGGTAGGTTTGACTAGACTGTGGTCATCTTTCCTCTTGCAGAGGAAGCACTATGGACAACTCGGGCCGATGGGAAAGTGCGCCTACGCCTGGAACCCTTCTGTACACAGCTTCCCTATACCGTGCACCAGATGTTCTACGAGGCCCTGGATAAGTATGGGAACCTCAGTGCTCTGGGCTTCAAGAAAAAGGACAAGTGGGAGCGCATCTCTTACTACCAGTATTACTTGATTGCACGCAAAGTAGCCAAAGGCTTCTTGAAGGTAGGAGCCCATCGTTATACGTCCTCTCCCCAACTCCCCAACCTACTTTCTAGCTTGAGCTCTCAAAGGCCTCCTTCCCAACTCTCCACCAAACAAGGTTCCTAGAAACCACCATTGTAAAGCCTGACATTGCCAGATGGGCTAATACTATATCTAGGCCCTGTGCTAAGAAGTTTACATTTATAGAGCCTTTATCACAGGCCACCTTCAAGCAGGGCTGAGAAGCCTAGTAGATAGGGCTCCCTAGAAAACCATAACAAGGATCAGCAGAACTACCAGAAACTGACTCCCCAGGTTTTCTGGCTGGTGGAGCCTGAGATGGACCTGGAGGGGTCTCTGCAGTCTACTGGAGAGCAAGATGGGGAGGGGGTCCCTGGGGGAGAGGCCCCTTCTACCCTTCTGTGTAGCTGACTTGCCTATCTGCCTTTGGCCTGGAGCTCGGCCTGGAGCGTGCCCACAGCGTGGCGATCCTTGGCTTCAACTCTCCAGAATGGTTCTTCTCTGCAGTGGGCACAGTGTTTGCAGGGTGAGTGGCTAAGCGCTCCTGTGGGTTGAAAGGGTTATAATCTCCGTAGAGAGCCCTCTGCCTCTCCCCAACATCCCATATCTCCCCTAGGCCCTTCTTGGCCTGCTTTTCCCCATCCCTGCCTGGTGAGATGACTAAGGGACCTACCTTAAGGCCTCTGGAGTTCCCTGAGAATGGAGGTTATGGGAGAGGGGGTGGTTCCTCTATCCCTGATACGAATTTTCTTGGACATATAGGGGGATCGTCACTGGCATCTACACCACCAGCTCCCCAGAGGCCTGCCAGTACATTGCCCATGACTGCCGAGCCAATGTCATCGTGGTTGACACACAGAAGCAGCTGGAAAAGATCCTGAAGGTTTGGTGGGAAGGAGCAGTGGGCACGTGATTGGTAGATACTCAAGTGTAGGAAGGATACTTTACCTCCCACCCAGCATTCTTATTTCCTACAGCCCATATGATCATACAACATGCATGTATGCATGTACACGTGCAAATGCACATGCACATACACACATACGGAGGGGGACAGGACAAGAACAGGGAGAGGAAGTTAGGTGGGTAATAGCACTTTTCACTCATACTTCTGGCCAGCCCATTGTCTACCATGGCTTTTCCTCTGGATAGGAGGGAGAGATGTGGATATTAGGGCCCCCCTGTGGCTTATTTTACTTGCTGGAAATGTACCTTGGGCCATACCCAGAGTAACCAGTACTCTCAAATAAGGAGGGCTAACCTCTTTTCTTGCTCCTGAAGGTCAGGTGTTCAACCTTCCAGAACTAGAGAACCTGGGTCTCCAGAGAGACCAGAGTAGATATCTCCCCTCATCTCTGCTGGTGAAGTCTCTTAAGCTAAGAAGAAGCAAGTTGGAGCTTGTAGTTCTTACTTGGCTGTAGAAATCCTCCCTAGGGCAGGCCCAGGCTATGGGTGAGATACCCAGCACAAGCTCCTAAAGAGGGTCCCCTCATGACAAGCATAGCTCCCTCAGGTGAGGTTGTGAGCAGCCCTGCCTGAGAATCACTACTAGCTCACAGAGAGACCTCCAGAAAGCCTCCAGAGTCCAGGCCTGCTGAGGGCACACTAGTGCAGGATTGGGAGTGGACGGATAGACTTAGATTGTGTGGCCCCAACCAGTACTCTGAAACAAGGAGGGCTAAACTCTTTTCAGACATTCTTCTCCTTTTGTCCAAACTCTTGGTCTGAGAGCCAACTGGTCAACCTTCTAGAACCATGGGACCTGAGTTTCCAGAGAGGCCATGAAAGATGTCCTCCTTTGACTCTACTGAAGTAGTCATCAGGGTTATATATCTATTCCTGGCATTTCCAAAGCACCCTGAGACTTTTTATGACCTAGAAGTCCTCAGATAACCCAGTGACCTCACTGGAGGTCTGGAGCACTGAGGTCATTAGGTCATTTTCTGAGCCTCACTCATTACAACCTAACCCAGAACAGAGCTAGGCTCCTGAGGCCCACTTAGGCCTAAAACCTTCATGATTCAGGAACCAATCTAGCATAGGGTTGAGGCCGCATGAGCTTTCCTCATCATCCAGGTTAGCATGCCTATTGGTAGTGTCTACACTCAGCATTCCTCGGGAACCTACCTGCCAGGAAGAGCCTTATCTTCCCTACCTCTGACAAATGGGACATCCAGCGCCCTATCAGCACATACATGTAACACATATCAAAGCTCCAAGCTAACCTCCAGGTTCTTTTCCTCCTTATTAACATCAGCGCTACCTGTAATGCATGTGAAATCCACTCGGCGCTTCCAGCCTGCACACTTCCCCTTCCCTCTACACTAAACTTCCAGGCTACTTCAGACTCTTCTCCCTCCCTGTCATTGTTAGGCTGTTCTCTTTCAAATTAGCAAACACACCTGCCCCTCCCCCGGGTAGACATAGCAGCTTTGGACTCCCCGAAATCCCTCAGGTTACTCTCTAACAGCCATGAGGCAGTTTCATATTTAGAACAAACCTCCATCCCGCCTATGTAATGGCCTAGTTCAGTGGTTTTGCTGAGCCGTCACAAGAAGGAAAACCAACTCAAGGCCCTGTGGCCAGGGTATGCCTTCTCTTGACTCTTCCCATGTTTATATCTGGGTACTTCGAGGGGGAAGTCTGGACAGCTTAAAAAGCAGCTGTAAGCTTCTGCCAGGAAACAAACCATCCCTACCTTATGGCTGAAAAAGATGAGGTCCACCTCTAGGACCTCAGTCAAATGCCTGCCTTAGGTTTAAAACGAAATTTGTATTATAAAAATTCTCAAAGAAATAAAAGCAGAGCGTGATATGTTTTGTAATGTGGTGGCGTGATGTGGCAGGAAGGGGTGCCTTAGTGAGCCTGTGGGAAGTCCTCCCCTGATGGTGGGGGGCATGCTCACACGCACATGTGTTATTCACATGCGCTCACACTGCATTCCTTTCTCAGGGGAAGATGTCATGCTACAAGCACAGTATCTTTTTCACTTAGTAATATTTCCTAGGAGTCATTCTGTACTGGACTTTAGAGCTCCCTTTGTATCTCTGTCTCTCTGTCATCTGTGCTAACCTAATATTCTGTTGTGTGACTTGTTCAATCAGGCCCTAGATCCCCACTGTCACTGCGCCCAACTACCCATAATGGGGAACCCTGGACAGAGATGTCCCACTGGAGTCAAGGGTCAGAAATAGGAGAATTTTGTCACAAACTAACACAGGTAGATAAGTTCTTCCCAAAGATGTGGCCACTTTCTTGCTAAAACCCAATTTGTTTCCCCATCAATGTAGATCTGGAAAGACTTGCCACATCTAAAGGCAGTGGTGATATACCAAGAACCCCCTCCAAAGAAGATGGCCAATGTGTACACGGTATGAATAGCGGCCCCTGGGTGAGATCTGTCTATGCACCCAGCTGTCCCAGACTGACTTCTCTCCCTGCCTTGCCATAGATGGAAGAACTCATAGAACTGGGGCAGGAAGTGCCTGAGGAGGCCCTAGATGCCATCATCGATACCCAGCAGCCCAACCAGTGCTGTGTCCTCGTCTACACATCAGGCACCACAGGAAACCCCAAGGGTGTGATGCTGAGTCAAGACAATGTAGGATAGACACCCAGATGGATGGGTGGGATGCGGTGACTCTGGGCTGTGGTC
>NW_021605476.1:229413-230730 GCF_004785775.1 Grammomys surdaster
TGCGGTGACTCTGGGCTGTGTTCCTGTAGACAGACACCCAGATGGATAGGTGGGATGTGGTGACTCTGGGTTGTGGTCCTGCCTCAATGGCCTCTTGGGGAAGCCTCCCTGACTGCTCGGCTTAAGGAGCTAGATTAGTTGGAACGTTCACCCCTTTGTGGTATAGACAGAGCCCTGCAGAGGGAAAAGGGAAGGGAGCAGATGGGAGGCCTGTCCCTGGGGGTCTCCAGAGCCTGTGGAAATGCCTGAGAGGGCACCTACCTACTCTGAGAACCTGTAAAGAGGTAGCTCAAGGCCTAAGGAGACCTTGCTTTACGTACTTCGAGGACTGTGTGTGGACCTGCTGGGGTCATTTTCCTTCCCCTCAGATCACATGGACAGCACGGTACGGCAGTCAGGCTGGGGATATCCAGCCCGCAGAAGTGCAGCAGGAGGTAGTGGTCAGCTACTTGCCTCTCAGCCACATTGCTGCCCAGATCTACGACCTGTGGACGGGCATCCAGTGGGGGGCCCAGGTCTGCTTTGCAGATTCAGATGCCCTAAAGGTCAGTCTGTCTTCCTGACTTCCTGTCCTGTGTGTGCCCTCCAACCTGTGAGCAAGGGCACCCCCAGGTGTGTGCTTGTGTTTATGGGCCCTGTGTGTCCATAGGTTGCTGGCTCCCGGTGCACACAGCGCTCAGAGTTCTTTCAGCAGCTATTTGTACAGCCTGACTTAGATGACCAAACAATTAGGGAAAGTCGTATAAACCATAAAGCTACTGCTTCCTCAGAGTATGACCACAAGATGGTCAGAGGGTAGGCATAGTTCCCTGCACCCCAATCTCATATAATATACCTACTCTTTGCATCTTTATTTTTAACCATGAGGAAAAGTTCCCAGAAACCACCTAGCTGTCACCCCCAACATGGTGTCTTGGTAGCCTGGACAGTATCACATGTTTATTCCTAAAGCAAACTGCTGGGGGAAGGAGGAGGCAGAATGTACTTGTTTGGGTGTTGTTGTCGTTTTGTGTGTGTGTGTGTGTGTTATATGTGCTCATGTGCTCACCTGTGTGCAAGCATGTGAAGGCTAGAAGTCAACATAGGCTGCTTTCTTCTATAGTTCTCCACCTTTAAATTAAAAAAAAGTTAAAGATTAAAAAATGGAAAAATATGGTACAGAGATATACTATCATTCAGTTGTCGAGAAAAATGAACTCATGAACACAAATGGATAGAACTAGAGAAGATCAGACTGAGTGTGGTAACAGAGACCCAGAAAGGCAAACATCACATGTTCTCTCTCTCTCTCTCTCTCTCTCTCTCTCTCTCTCTCTC
>NW_021605476.1:230740-255543 GCF_004785775.1 Grammomys surdaster
CTCTCTCATTGGAGGCTTCTGGCTCCAAATCTTCAGATGTGAGCACACAGCCTGTAGTTACTACAGAAGACAGGAGAGAAAACGGGACGATTGCCCAGCCAGGGGGACAGAGAGCATAGAGAGAGAATAACAGGGCACAAGTTAGCAGATGGCGGAAATGGGAAGAGGAGAGCTCTTTAGGGACGATATGGATAGTATGATTCCTTGTGGCTTTTCAGGAGTCCTTATTATTTTGCTCATCTTCTGTATGTACCTCCCTTCCTCCTCCCTAAAGAGCCCTCCCTTCCCATTTCAGGTACTCCTGCCTGTACCATAGTGTTTTCATCATCTGAATGTAGGATGTTTATATGAGGAAAGGCCCCCTGCTGAGGCCGGAGTTTCCTGTTTGGGTAGATTTTTTTTTTTATTGGATGATTTATTTACACTTCCTATGTTGTCCCCTTACCCCATCCCCCACCACCCCCTCAGAACCCCCAATCCCCTCGCCCCTCCTCCTTCTTCTCTGTGGATGTAACCTCTATCAACCCCCCCCCACTCCCACCTCCCCACCCTCAAAATTCCCACCCCCTGGGGCATCCAGTCTTCATGAGGTCAAGGTTCTCTTCTTCCACCTATGCCCAGCAGGGCCCTCCACTTTTACATATTCAGCTGAAGCCCTGGATCCCCCACTAAGTGCTCCCAGGCTGGTGGTTTAGACCCTGGGAGCTGTGGTTGGTTGGTATTGTTGCTCTCCTCATGGTGCCACAAATCCTTTCAGCTCCTTCAGTCTTCACTCTAACTCCTCTATTGAGAACCCCATGATCAGTTCAATGGCTAGTTGTGAGCATCTGCCTCTGAATATGTCTGACTCTTGAAGGCCTCTGAGGAGATATCCATATCAGGCTCTTATCAGCATGCACTTCCTGTCTTCCACATCAGCATCTACCTTTGGTGATTGCACATGGGATAGATACTCAGGTGGAGTGGTCTTGAGACGGCCCCTCCTTCAGTTTCTGTCCCTCACTTTGTCTCCATATTTGCTCCCTTGAGTATTTTGTTGCTCCTTCTAAGAAGGACCGAATCACCCTCACTTGGTCTTCCTTCTTTATGGGCTTCATGTGGCCTGTGAGTTCCATCTTGGGCATTTCAAGGTTCTAGGCTAATATCCAATAATCAGTGAGTGAATACCATGTGTGTTCTTTTGTGATTGGCTTACCTCACTCAGGATGATAATTTCTAGTTCCATCCATTTACCTAGGAACCTCTCGAATTCATTGTTTTTAATAGCTGAGTAATACTCCATTGTGTAAATATACCACATTTTTTGAATCCATTCCTCAGTTGAAGGACATCTGGGTTCTTTCCAGCTCCTGGCTATTATAAATAAGGCTGCTATGAACATAGTTGAGCATATGTCCTTGTTATATGTTCGAGCATCTTCTGGGTATATGCATAGGAGTGGTATAGCTGGATCCTCGGGTAATGCTATGTCCAATTTTCTGAGGAACCGCCAGACTGATTTCCAAAGTGGTTGCACCATCTTGCAGTCCCACCAACAATGGAGGAGTGTTCCTCTTTCTCCACACCCTTGCCAGCATCTACTATCACCTGAGTTCTTAATCTTAGCCATTCTGACTGGTGTGAGATGGAATCTCAGGGTTGTTTTGATTTGCATTTCCCTGACGACTAAGGATGCTGAACATTTCTTTAGATGCTTCTCGGCCATTCGAGTTTCTTCCGTTGAAAATTCTTTGTTAAGCTCTATACCCCATTTTTTAATAGGGTAATTTGGTTGTCTGGAGTCTAATTTCTTGAGTTCTTTGTATATATTGGATATTAGCCCTCTATCAGATGAAGGATTGGTAAAGATCTTTTCCCAATTTGTTGGTTGTCGTTTTGTCCTATTGACAGTGTCCTTTGCCTTACAGAAACTTTGCAATTTTATGAAGTCCCATTTGTCAATTCTCGATCTTAGAGCATATGCCATTGGAGTTCTGTTCAGGAACGTTTCCCCTGTGCCCAAGTATTCGAGGCTTTTCCCCACCTTCTCTTCTATTAGTTTCAGTGTATCTGGTTTTATGTGGAGGTCCTTTATCCACTTAGCCTTGAGCTTAGTACAAGGGGATAAGAATGGATCAATTTTCATTCTTCTACATGTTGTCTTCCAGTTGAACCAGCACCATTTGTTGAAATGCTGTCCTTTTTCCACTGGACAGTTTTAGCTCCTTTGTCAAAGATCAAGTGACCATAGGAGTGTGGGTTCATTTCTGGGTCTTCAATTCTATTCCATTGATCTTCCTGCCTGTCTCTGTACCAATACCAGGTAGTTTTTATCACTATTGCTCTGTAGTACAGCTTGAGGTCAGGGATGGTGATTCCTCCAGAAGTTCTTTTATTGTTGAGAATAGTTTTCGCTATCCTGGGTTTTTTGTTATTCCATATGAATTTGAGAATTTCCTTTTCTAACTCTGTGAAGAATTGAGTTGGGATTTTAATGGGGATTGCATTGAATCTGTAGATTGCTTTTGGCAAGATGGCCATTTTTATTATATTAATCCTGCCAATCCATGAGCATGGGAAATCTTTCCATCTTCTGAGATCTTCTTCAATTTCTTTCTTCAGGGACTTGAAGTTCTTGTCATACAGGTCTTTCACTTGCTTGGTTAGATTCACACCAAGGTATTTTATATTATTTGCAACTATTGTGAAGGGTGTCATTTCCCTAATTTCTTTTTCAGTCTGTTTATCTTTCATGTAGAGGAAGGCTACTGATTTGTTTGAGTTGATTTAAAGTGGCTGGTTATAAAATCAACTGTTTGGGTAGATTTTTCAGTTATCGAGTCCCGGGGATCCACTCTCCGACAGGGGGTTTCAGTTATCGAGTCCTGGGGATCTGCTCACCAACATGGGGTTTCAGGCCCACGTGCAGTGGCCATCTCTTTAGATGGGTGCTGAATTCAGGTTCTCATGCTTTCCTGACTGAGCCCCTTTGTGTTGCTTTTAAATAATTTAAAAATTACATTTAGTTGTTTGTTTTTGAGGCAAGGGTGTGTGTGTGTGTGTGTGTGTGTGTGTGTGTGTAGAGAGAGAGAGAGAGAGAGAGAGAGAGAGAGATTGGTGATCTGGCTGTCCTAGAACTTACTCTGTAGACCAGGCTGGCCTTGAAATCATAGATATCCACCTGCCTCTGTCTCCCAAGTACAGGGATTAAATATGTGAACCACTGCATCCTACATTTATTTATTTATTTATTTATTTATTTATTTATTTATTTATTCCTTGTCTTATTTGTATGGAGTATAGCACGGGTCTTATGTGTTTATAGTGTACAGTGTGGAGGTCAGAGGACAGCTGTCAGGAGTCAAGAGTATCCTTTTACCACGTGGGTTCTGAGAATGAACTCGGGTTGTCAGGCTTGGCCACAGTCTCCTTTTACCCACTGAACTATCTTGCTGGCCCTTGTTTTCATTTGTTTGTTTTTGGCTTTGTTTTATATGTCTGTTTATTTATCTTGAGATGGGCTCTCATTAGATAGCTTAGGCCGGCTTTGAACTTGCTATGTGACCAGCCTGGGCCACAAATTCGCCATCCTTCTGCTTCTGCCTCCTAAGTGCTGGAATTGCAAACATGCATCACTGCACCTGGCAAATTGAGGTTCTCATATCTGAGTTAGACAGATGCAGAAAGATCTGAGGGATCAAGGTGCTTCTCAGGCTACGGTGGTCAACAAAGGACACCAAAGTTCTGTTAGCAGATGTGGGCATGCAGCTGTTGAACCACAGCCACTGGCACGTGCACAAACTGGATGCAAGTGCAAATGTACATGTCCACAGGACATGTGTGTAGCATCAACATTTATACTGAGAGGCTGTGTCATCAGGCCTGGTACCAACTCTGCTTCTCTCTGGCCTTGAGCAGGGGTCCCTGGTGAACACACTGCGGGAGGTGGAGCCCACATCTCACATGGGAGTGCCTCGTGTGTGGGAGAAGATCATGGAACGGATCCAGGAGGTGGCTGCCCAGTCTGGCTTCATCCGCCGCAAGATGCTGCTGTGGGCCATGTCAGTCACCTTGGAACAGAACCTCACCTGCCCTAGCAAGTAAGCTGTGGGCAGGAGGCCTGGGGAGGCACAGGGCTGGTTCATACGCAGTAACGAGCGAGAATCTGATAGGTATCCTGGTTCCAGAAGACATCAGTTTGAGGAGATCGTGTACAGTAGCCTGCCTACAACTGGGCTTGTACTATGATACCCATTGTAGACATAATGGGGACAGTTGGCATTTAGGGGCTTTGGCTGGGAAGACTGACTTGCTTCTTCTGAAGAATTCATCCTCCTAAGGATAAATAGCTCTTGCCAGCTACTTGCCCTGAATAGTGGCTTTAGAAGCCTTAGTTAGGATCTCTATTGCTGCGAAGAGACACCATGACCACAGCCACGCTTATAAAGGAAAACATTTCATTGGGGCTGGCTTACAGTTTTCGAAGTTTAGACTATTATCATCCTGGCAGGACATGGCAGTGTGCAGGCAGACATGGTGCTGGAGAAGGAGCTGAGAGTTCTACATCTAGATCTGCAGCCACTGGAAGGAGAATGCCACACTAGGCCTAGCTTGAGCATATGAAACCTCATGCCACAGTGACATATTTTCTCCAACAAGGCCGTGTTCCCTAATACTATCACTCCCTATGGACCAAGCATTCAAGCACATGAGTCAACAGGGGACATTCTTATTCAGACCATCACAATGGGTTCAGTGATACAGGCTTAGCTGCTCCAGTTTTCCCAGCAGCCCTTTTGACTACTCAGACCTCTCTAAAATCCCTCTGATTGCCTATTGTTATTACCTTTTTGGTTTCTGAGACAGACTTAGTATGTAGCCCAGGCTACTTTAAAGTTCAGGATTCTCCTTCCCTGGCCTTCCAAGTGTCGGAGTTATAGGTATAGACCATCACATCCAGACCATGATTCCTTTCCAAGTTCCCACACAGTGCTGCACAGATAGCCACAGTAGAGATCTGGCCTTGTTTCAGCATAAAAATGCTTTTCAAGTTGAAGATCCAGCTTGGAGCTAGAGCACTTACCTACAAGCACAAAGCTCTAGGCTCGGAACTTCTGACTTCAAAGAGGGGAGGGATGGTGGGAGGGGGCTCTATTATAGTAGGGCCAGCTCTGTGAGAGATGTGGACACATCTGTTTACCTATGGCTTCATCAACACACATGAAAGGTGACTATGAAGCCAGGCCTGGGAAGCAGGTCTGTAATCCCAGCACTCAGGAGGCTGAGGCCGGAGCATCAAGAGTTAAGGTCTGCTTCTGCCATGGAGCAAGTTCAAGGCCCAAGTAAATTCAAGGGACTGCTTCTAAATAGATAGATAGATGGATGGATAGATAGATAGATAGATAGATAGATAGGGGTCTGGAGAAAGGGCTCGGCCTGTTTGACTTCATGATTTATGACATGTCTGCAATCCAGGAGCACTTACATCTACATTTGCACAAATTCCTGTTGCCTACAAGGCCAATATCCAGAATAGTTACAAAGGGTTCAGCATTAACAACAATTCATCAACACGGACAACTTCGGTGGCCATGCTGGGTGTGTACTCACGAGAGTGTGTTTGTTCTTCCTCCTATGGACCATTCTTCTCCCTAACCCTCTCGCAGTGACCTGAAGCCCTTCACTGGCAGACTGGCGGATTACCTCGTATTAGCCAGGGTCCGTCAGGCTCTGGGCTTTGCCAAGTGTCAGAAAAACTTCTATGGAGCAGCTCCCATGACAGCAGAGACACAGCGCTTCTTCCTGGGCCTCAACATCCGCCTGTACGCGGGCTATGGCCTGAGCGAGAGCACAGGCCCCCACTTCATGTCCAGCCCCTACAACTACCGGCTTTACAGGTAAGGCCCAAGGTTGGGACACACTGAGGGCTCAGATGACCTTGATGACACCCTTTGGGGCCTTAGGGAACTGTTCCTCTTGCTCTCTTTCCAATCACATTGGATTCCTGGCCTCAAGTGTTAACTGTGTCATTTTGGGTCCCTTGCTTGTCCTGTTGCATCCAGAGGGCAGTCTTTGCCACGATGACATGTCCCGTGGCTGAAGACACCTTAGATGCCCAGGTATCACTCCCTGGTAAAGGAACTTCCTTTTTCCACTTCCTCCAGTAGGATAGGGAATGCTAGATTGTGTCCCAGGAGAGCCGATGGACAGGCTCCCACTAGGGTGGGACTACAAGTCAGGGACAGGCTTCTGGAGGGCAGGGAGAGTAGTCAGGTCTGGGAGTGATTTGAAGAGTGGTCTGTTGTGCTCCTCTCTCTGTATCTGGTATGATAGTGCTTCGGTTTCTACTATTAGCAGTTTGGTTATCCATCCATTCATCCAATGAAAACCCTTCAAGTGGCCCTGCCTTACATGGCTAAGGTGCTCATTAAAATACAAAAGCCGCAGTTTGGAAGATGGCTTAATCAGCAAGTGTTCATAACCCAAGCGTGAGAATCTGCGTTCATATCCCTGCACTCACGTAGAAGGATAGGGGTGAGGCAGAGGGGGTGGTCCACTACCTAGCCACTCTTTCCAAATTGGTGAGCCCCAGTTTCAGTCAGAGATCTTGTCACAAAAAATAAATCAAGAGTGATAGAAGAAGACACACAACATTGACCTCTGGCCTATGAGTGTGCACACACACACACTCACACAGGCATACACACAAACATACACATACAAGCACATACACACATGAGCACACACAAGCACACATACACATAGGCATACACACAAGCACGCACACACATGTGAACACACATGCACACAAACACACTTACACTTGTGTGCAAACATACAAGTGAACATGTACACATGCATATATACCCACATATACACACCAAACCAAATAATAATGATAACAATAACAATAGTGGTAGTAATACTACAATAATAATAATAGTAGTAGCAAATTCTGAAAAAGATGGTCTGGAGAAATAGCTAAGCTGTTAAGAGAATGCACTGTTCTTGCTGTATCTAGTTCATTCATAGCACTCATACCTGGTGGTTCTTAACCACACATACTTCTAGGTCCAGGGGATCCAGTGCCCTCCCTTGGACGCCATAGGTATCTGTGTGCATGAACAAGTGCACGGACAATTATTTTTAAGTCTTAAAACACAATTCTGGCTGGGCAGTGGTGGCACACGCCTTTATTCCCAGCACTTGGGAGGCAGACACAGGCAGATTTCTGAGTTCGAGGCCAGCCTGGTCTACAGAGTGAGTTCCAGGACAGCCAGGGCTACACAGAGAAACTGTCTTGAAAAGAAAAAAAACCAAATACAATTCTGAAAGAAGACCCCAACCACCAATGAAGATTGAGAGTTTGGAGACTCTGGAGCCCTCCAGCAGTAGCTGACTTGGGACTTTCCCTGGCCTTGTCTTTTTTATCACCAGCTCTGGCAGGGTGGTACCTGGATGCAGGGTGAAGCTGGTGAATCAGGATGCAGACGGCATCGGTGAGATCTGCCTGTGGGGCCGCACCATCTTCATGGGTTATCTGAACATGGAGGACAAAACATGTGAGGCCATTGATTCCGAAGGCTGGCTACACACTGGTGACATGGGCCGTCTGGATGATGATGGCTTCCTCTACATCACCGGGCGCCTCAAAGGTGAGCACCGATGTCCTGGGGCACGTGGGAATTGGAGGAGCAATCGGTGCAGAAGTAGGTCCTCTTTCCAAGGCTATTCATTGGCACTGCGCCCTTAGCCATCACTGAGTGCTACACATCTCTGTCAGTATCAGCTCTGGCCAAGTACCAATACAAATAAACAAGGAGGCTAGAGAACCAGCTCAGGGTCACCTAGATAATAAAGAAGGAACCAGATTCACTTCCCCAAAAAACAAACAGGACTCCTGGAGACCTGAAGGCATACGTATTATGCATTTTTGATATAGAATCACAGACACCATAGAGAGTAGAGCAGAGTGCATACAAAATTTAAAATAAAACATGAAACTTCAAAGACATTTTCTTCAGGGAAAGGGAAGTTCAGGGACTCCTCTGTGGAAAGATGTTTGTGTAGTACTCACAGTCCCCAGGTGCCAGTTCCACTTCCTTTCTGGAACTTAACACAGACAGGGGTACAGCTCAACCTAGTTCCAACTGAAGGAGGTTCTGGTCCTTCGGAATTGCAGAAGGTCCCCGGCTGGGGCTGTACCGGCAAGTGCTGGAGTAGCAGGCAGCTGCCATGGGAACTGTGCTCGCTTCCACCACCTAGTGTTCACTTTTATAATGACAAAGGAGGAAACCTGCGTTCCAGCCCTGGGAGGGAAGGCCCTGTTTTTAGATCAGTGGTTCTTAACTTGAGGGACAGGACCACCCTTTCACGGAGGTCCCATATCCAATATCCTGCATATAAGATATTTCCATTATGATTTATAACATAATTACATCTATGTACCATCTATAATAAAATTACATCTGTGAAGTAGCAGTGGAAGTAATTTATGGTCGGGAGTCACATCTATTAAAGGGTCACAGCATTAGGAGGGTACTGTTTTAGATGGTATATGGTAAAAGTTAAGAATCCAGATAACCTTTTCTGCAAAAACACAGCAGTGCTGCCCACCAAAAAGTTGCCCTTTCTCACGGTCCTTAAGGTCGACATTGAGACTGTTCTGTCCCAAAGCACCAATGTCCCCTTGAGCAGCTTTAGACTGGGCTGGCGTCTGGTTCTGTGGATTCTGCAGCCTGGGCTTCCTCTCCATGGTGACCTTGGACGTTCCTTTCATTTGTATTTCTGTTTGAATTTTAGACTCACTGTGCAGTGTGTGGCTTGGGTTGGCTTACATGATGGTTTTCATCTCACTGAGTCTGTAGATTAGTTTTGTGAGGTTGTACGTCCATCCTTCAGAGTTGAGTTGCAAGTTCCTAAGTGCACTGTTTCTCTCCCCCTATTTACTTAGGTCTTTGACTTTTCTCTCCATAGTGTGTTCTAGTTTTCAGGGTAGAGTTCTGCATCCATTCATTTTAAGAATTTTATTTATGAGCTATGGTAAATAATGGCATTTAAATTTTTACTATTTGTTCTTGAGATATAAAATGTAATTACTTGTTTGTCTTGGGTCAAATGACTTTTTTGTTGTTCTAGGGATTAAATATAGGTCTGAGCCAGTTAAGCACTCAACCGTTGACGGATATATAGCCCAGACTTACTTTTTGCTTGAGGACAGGGTCATGCATGCTCTGTTGCCTGGGCTGGTTTCAAATTTTTAATTCTCGTGCCTTAGGCTTGCCAAGTAGCTGAGATTACCCAGCAGGCCCTGCTCCAAATGATCTTAATGACCCCACAGAGCGGTTTGTTTTGGAGTCTTGTGTTTGTTCTGTTGTCTTTGTTTGTTTGCTCATTTATTAAACAGGGTTTTGCTAAGTAGTCCAAGCTGGCCTAGAAGTCATAGCAATCCTTCTGCCTCAGCCTCCTGAGTGCTGAGATCACAGGTTTTGTGCCACATGCATGGCTGCTATTGATTTTTTGAAGTTCTGTAGAATGAACCCAGGCCATTGCCTGCAGAAGGCAAGGGCTCTACCACTGAGCTGCCTCTCCAACTCCCTGCGAGTTCTAGCATGTGTGTGCTTTTGAATTTCCTATGGACAAAATTATGTCATCTGTATATGACATTATCATGATTGCGCCTTCTCACTCAGGTTAGAACCTGTTCTTTCTCAGTGTGGAACAGAAATGTTAATAGTTGGGTTGGGTTTGACCACGAGCACCAACCCCAAAAAGATGAAAAGCTGTGTGTAGTACAGACAATTCTTGTTTTGTTTCCTGATATCAGCGCGGTATCTTCAATATTTAAAGAAACAAAAACAAACTGGTTTTTGTTTTGTTTTTCTCTGTGTAGCCCTAGCTGTCCTGGAACTCACTTTATAAACCAGGCTGGCCTCAGACTCACAGAGACCCACATGCTCTGGCTTACTGACTGCTGGGACTAAAGACATGTGCCAACCATCACCTGTCTTAAAAAACAGATTTTTAAATGTTAACATTTCGTTTGCACGTGCATGCCAGTGCATGAATGCCCTGCCTCGTGTGTGGAGGTCTGAGGACAGTCTCAGAGTCCGTTTTCACCTTCCACCTTCTTGGTTTTGCTTCACTGCTCGAGTACTCTAGGCTAACTACCTGTGAGCTTTTGGATAGTGCTTACCTCTGCCGCCCTTCTTATTGTAGGATCATTGGAATTGCACATGGGTTTTTCACCCAGGCTGGGGAATTGAACTTGGGTCATCAGGCTTGCTCAGCAAGGACTTGTCCCTGCTGTGCCTATCCCAGGGCCTGTCCTCTATATTTAATTGCTAAGTATGGTTGACATAGATTTGTTACAGACAGTCTTTATTAGATTTAGGAATCCCATTACACATTAATTTTATAAAGGGTTTTAACCACTTACGGAAGGTGTTGGTGGAGCAGACAGAGTGAGGCATGCAAGGAGGAGCTAGGAGCCAGGCTAGAGCTGCCTCTTCGTGTTTCCAGAACTTCTGATTTCTCACTCTGCCCTCTGCTGTTCCAGACAAACCCTGAACGCTTGTGCTCTTGTGTAGATTCCTCTCTGGCCAGCTCATCTCCTCAGTAACTCCCTTCCCCTCCATTGCTGGAATATTCTAAAACATTACTCCAGAGCTTCCCACTTGCAGGGAGGCTTTGCCATGACTATCCTGAGCCCTCTTCACTCTGGTTCATTCTTAGCCGCTATGTGCTTCTACCCCATCCTGGGCACGGCCTGTCAAACCTCTCTGCACACTTCTCATCTGGGCTACAGTTTCCCATCTCCTGTGGCCCCGCTGCTCTTGTCAGTCCTGCTCTGTGAGCTCCTCATAACTGGGCATTGCCTTGCTGTTCTGGGCCTGACATCAGGCTGGACCTGGGCATAGAATGTGGCCAGTGACCTTTTCTGAACTAGATAACATAGGACAGAAGACACTTTCACAAATGGGTCAGAGTTCAAATTTAATGAATTTATTTTATATAATTTTTATCTTGTTACCTTTTTTCCTAAAAGGTAATGGGTTTGTTCACGGTTTGGCTGGAGCTATGGGGAAAGGGAAACCTTTGTGCTCCTCTCTGCCTTGCCTGCAGCCGCTACAGTTTATGATTGAAATGCAGGATATGTGGGTCTGTAAGGAAAGAAAATCTGTCAGAATCTTGTCCTGGGAGGTAGCTCTTCCTTGGAATGGAAAAAATGAAAAAGAAAGAAAAATGAAAGGAATGACTGGTCCAGGTTTCAGCACCAAATGAATAGAAAAGGGAAGAAAGAAAGAAAGGAAGGAAGGAAGAAAGAAAGAGGAGGGAGAGGGAGGACGGAAGGAAGAATGGAAGGAAGAGAAAAAATGACTGGTCCTAGATTTTGGCACTAGATGAATGGGGGAAAGAAAAGGAAGGAAGGAAAGAAGGAAGGAAGGAAGGAAAAGAGAAAGGAAGGAAGGAAGGAAGGAAGAAGGAAAGAAAGAAAGAAAGAAAGAAAGAAAGAAAGAAAGAAAGAAAGAGAGAGAGAGAGAAAGGAAAGGTGGCTGCTCCTGGGTATGGTGGAGGAGTTTATTGTAGCTATGAGGGAGAGCAGAGGCAGAGGCAGAGTCCAGAGTAGACAAACCTAGACTGAGCTGTGCCATGTGAGGAGAGGAGAAAGGGAAGAGGGAGGGGAGAGAGATGGACCAGGTACAGCAGCCAGGTAGCCCGAAGGTACAAAGAGAGCAGGGAACCAAAATGCTCCGATTACATAGGGAAGAGCAAGGCCAGGCCCTGGGCTGGAAAGAACAGGGTAGGGGCGGTGTATGCAGCCAGGAGGGCCCTGTGACAGGTGGGACTACAGGATGCAGGGAGAACCTGTCCACTTTGATGTGTTAAATAGGCACCTCAGCTGCTTGTTCCAGTTTGAAACCTGACATTAGGGTTTCCGGTTGCTCTCACACCCAGCACAGAATTCACTGGAAAAATTGTAGTATTTTGTTTTATGTATTGCTTGGAAATCTATCATCACTCAGAACAGAAGCCTGTAACCTTGAATGGCATGCCTCAGCCCTCCCACAGAGACTGGATAAATAGTGAACAAGTGCTCTGGGCAGGCAAAGAGATGTAGGAGAACAGCTCAGGAGGTCGGAAATGGGCTAGGGGGCTGAGGAAAGCTCTTGGAGGCCGCTGAGCCCTGCCTGGAAGAACAAGTGGGTGTGGCCATGAGGAAAGGACAGAAGAGGTCTGCCCAATGGGAATGGCACGGAGCAAGGAGGGGCCCCATAGCAGGGGAGGGAGGGCATTAAGGGCTGGGGTCTAGAACTGAACTGGGTGTAAACCTTAGGTTTATTACTTAGCACCCTGCTGCAGTGGATGAATCACTAAACCTCTGGCCTCAGTTCCCTCTCTGCAAACCATGATGAGAGAAGCCTTCCTAGGAGGCTGATTGTGAACTGAATAAAGTCACCTGTGATGGCCACCATCAAAGTAACAGGCGGTTAAAACAGGGAGGAGGAATGCTGGCTGAACGGGGGCGGAGCCAGAAGCTAAAGAGCACCATGGGAGGAGCAGCTTGAGCAGGGAGGACTCAGATGATGGCCCTAGGAATGGGAGATGTTGTCCTAAGCAGTTGTCCTAGGGCTACCAGAGGGTCAGCCCTTGCTGCTTGGCTCCTAAGAGGTCATTTCCAGGACTGTGCTTACGGCTCAGGCCTCTCCAGCTGTGGTCTAGGAGTATGGTTTAGCCAGGGCCTACCTTGCCTCCCCAGAATTGATCATCACTGCGGGCGGGGAGAACGTGCCCCCAGTGCCCATCGAGGAGGCCGTGAAGACAGAGCTGCCAATCATCAGCAGCGCCATGCTGATTGGGGACCAGAGGAAGTTCCTGTCCATGCTGCTAACCCTGAAGGTGTGTCATGGGCTCTTGCTCTGGAGCTGTAGCAGGAGGGTGGTCTGTGGTGTAGCCCAAGGCAATCTGGTATTCATAGCTTTATTCTGGCATCATTGGCCAGTGCCAGGTAGGTGGAAATTCCTCTGCCACATTGGGCTACTGGGACGATCCTTCCCACTTCCCACTACATTCCAGCTTGCAAACGTCTGGCTGTCCACTCACATGCTCGGGCCCCGGCATCACAGCCAGGCAGGAGGATGTCCCTTGTTGAACAGGAGCTCAGTCCACCGTTCCTTCCGCTACTTCCTGGGACTCAGCCACCTTAGAAGCGTCACTCTGAAACCGAGTCCAGAGAATTCCCATCTTGTTGTCTGTGACACCCTCCCAAACCAGAGCGTGGCTCTGCTGGGGAGGGCTGGATCCTCATCTGTCCTCTTTTCAGTGCACGCTGGACCCAGAAACGTCTGAGCCAACAGACAATCTGACCGAGCAAGCCGTGGAGTTCTGCCAGAGGGTGGGCAGCAAGGCCAGCACCGTCTCTGAGATTGTGGGGCAGAGAGACGAGGCTGTGTATCAGGCCATCCACGAAGGGATCCAGAGAGTGAACGCAAACGCGGCAGCTCGGCCCTACCACATCCAAAAGTGGGCCATTCTCGAACGTGACTTCTCCATTTCAGGTGGAGAACTGGGTAAGTGTTGTGTGTAGTTTTAAAAATCATGCTACTGCTGGGCGGTGGTGGCACATGCCTTTAATCCCAGCACTTGGGAGGCAGAGGCAGGTGGATTTCTGAGTTCGAGGCCAGCCTGGTCTACAGATTGAGTTCCAGGACAGCCAGGGCTACACAGAGAAACTCTGTCTCGAAAAACAAAACAAACAACAAACAAACAAACAAACAAAAAAAGCCGGGCGGTGGTGGCGCATGCCTTTAATCCCAGCACTTGGGAGGCAGAGGCAGGCGGATTTCTGAGTTCAAGGCCAGCCTGGTCTACAGAGTGAGTTCCAGGACAGCCAGGGCTACACAGAGAAACCCTGTCTCGAAAAACCAAAAAAAAAAGGACTCAAAGATAGCTTTATTACTTTTGGAATTTGCCTGCTAGCACAATTGCAGGGCTAAAATACTTCCTGCCTGGAGAGGTATGTTCTCATCAATTAATTTTCCCCATCTTTCCTCCACATCCTCGGCTACCCGCCCCGTAGCGGAGGCCCCTGGCCCTAGCTGGCCCCGAGGCCTTACGTGTTTGCAGCGTCCCTTTTCTCCCAAGGCATGAAAGAAAAAGCTCCTCTCTTTCCCTGCATCTGCCTTTTCCTCCTGGGACCCGGAAGTCCCACCTATACTTTCTGTCCAGCAATTGGCTCCAGGCCTTCTTTATTGACAAAATCAAGAACAACTAGGGAACCAGACCTTAGTATCAGCACCTCCCCCTGCAGGTAAGTTTTTCTTTTCAATGTCCCTGGGGCTGTATAGGAGGGCAAAGCTCATGGCTGTGTCCAGCAGGAGCACCTTAAGAAGTAGCCATGCCAGCAGGTGTCAGACAAGGTTTTGGACAGCATCTGTGCTTGTCACACAAGCCTCTGTGCTGGGCACACAGGCCTCTAGTTCTATTCAGCCTGAAAAACTAGCAATCAGTTCCAGATCTACTGGATATGACCACCTTGGGTTAGAAATACTAAGAGGAAAAATTGCATCTGTCCTGAACACACGCAGCTAGTTTTCTCCCCCTCATCCTTTAAGTAATAGCAAGTAACTCCTCACAAAATATTTACAGTGTCTTTGGTTTCAAACGTCATCTAGAGACGACTTAGAAGCAAACAGTAAAGCATGTGTTGGTCATGTGCAAATATATGTCATTTCATACATAGAAAAGTGGACTTTGGTGTTGAGGGAGCTCCTGAAACTTGTGAACACAGAGATGAATGTGTTCACATGTACCAGTGTATTATACATGTGCCAGAACTTACCAATATGAACACGAAGTGTTTAGCTCTGCCTGGACCACGAGACTCTAGTCTTGGCTGAGTTACAATGCATGATGCATCAGGTACACACCACAGCCCTGCTGGCACTGTGGCTGTTAAAAGGACCGAACTCTCTGGACCACAGTCTAAGCCCAGAAAAAGCCTGTTGTGCAGCCTCATCTGGCCAGAGGAGTCTCCTAGCTGTGGCATCTCGGGGTGCTCATGGCACAGAACACTGAGATGGGGGGGGGGGGGAATGGGAAAAGAGAAGGGGAGGGGAGAGAAAGAGGGAAAGAGAGATGGAGGGAGAGCGAGAGCACAGAGCAAAATGTCTGGATTATATAGGGAAGAGCCTCTGCAGGAGGGAAAGCCCAGCCCTTGGGCTGGAGAGTTCAGGGTAGAGGGCATCTGGGCACACCAGCTATACCCTATAACAGGTAGAGACTGAGGGTTGTTGGGAGAACCTGGAGGCCAAGTCCACTTTGATATGTTCAGTAAGCACATCAGCGGCTTGTCCTGAATCTGAAACTCCCCTTCCTCCCCCCCCAAAAACAGGTTTGTTCAAATTAAATGCAAGGGCAATCAAATGAAAGAGGTATTCTCTAAGCAGTTTATAAAGACACCCTAACCTTAATGTTTCTAGTTAGAGGTTGAGATACGTTAAAAAAAAACAAAACAAAACCCTTAAGTTACCCAGGACCTCAAGTCCTTTCACCCTTGTATTAAAGGGAGAAACAAAGGCTAAGAAAAGTGATTTGAGGAAATTAGGCATTACAATATTGTCTGGAAATTCAAGCATCCCAAAACATCAAAGCTAAGTCCACCATTCCTAACCGACCCTAAACCACAAGGAGTTTTGTGTATAAGCTACTGCTGTGAGACTCCCAAGTGGAGAAACCTAAACACTAGACGTGGAGTCTAGTGTGGTAAGACATGCCTGTTAGCCCAGCACTCAAAGAGGTGAAGGCAGGAAGATGGGGAGTTTAAGGCTAGCCTCTGCTACATAGTGAGTTTGGAGCCACATGAGACCTTGTGGCAAATAAATTAACAAAGAAAACAATAAGCATTATCTTCATTTTGGTGGGCCAAGAGTCAGGGGCAGTTTATCTGAGTGGCCAGAAACTGGGAGTTTCCCATGACGCTAGTCAGAGCAGGCCAGGTGGCAGGCACCTGTTGGCAACTTATGTAACTGATCACTGGAACTGGCTTGGTGGAGCCAGAGGCCTCAGTTCCCCGCAGGCTGCTTGCATATCCTGGCACGGCAGCTGGCCTACCCTGTAAGGAAAGATCTGAGAGTGCCTAAGGCAGAAACTCTGTTCAATTGCTACAGTCATTTACAGTTGATACTCTGCATCCGAAGGTCCCATACCCGTGGATCTAACTTAAATACTTCATGGGACTGTGTTGAACCCCCCTCCCTACTTTCTCCTCAGTACTGGGATTGACTCTAGGGTCTCCAGAACACCAGGCAAGAAGAGCTCTATCACTGAGAATCTCCCTAGTCCTCGTTTTAAATTTGAGACAAGGTCTTACTAAATTCCCCAGGTTGGCCTTGAACTCAGTGTAACTTAGACAGGCCCTGCCTCAGCCCCTTGAAGAGCTGGGATTACAGGCCATGAAGACCTGACTATGCAAACATTTTTTCATTATTACTAAATGCTAGCTTATTTATGTAGCATTTATATTGTATTTGGTATTCTGAGCAGTACAGAGATGGCTTAAAGCATATGGATTTTCATGGACTTTGTGTAAATACCACACAGTTTATGAAAGAATTTGGGCATTTTTTAGCTTAGGTATCTGGTTTGAATAGGTCTGGCCTCCACAGGCTCACGTGTTTGAATTTATGGCCCATGGGGAGTGGCACTATTAGAAGGTGTGGCCTTGTTGGAGGAAGTGTGTGACTATGAAGGTAGGCTTTGAGGTCTCCTATGCTCAAGCTCTGCCCAGTGTAGAAGATAGTCTTCTAGCTGCCTTTGGAACAAGATGAACTCTCAGCTCCTTCTCCAGAACCCTATCTGCCTGGACTCTGCCATGCTTCCCACCTTGATAATGGATTAAACCTTGAAGGTGTAAGCCAGCTCCAACGGAATGTCTTCCTTTATAAGCGTTCCCTTGGTTATGGTGTCTCTTTACAGCAATGAAACTCTAAGACAGTATCTGAAAAGGTTTCTGGACCCATACGCCCTGTATTCTGAGAGATAGAGTATGTTCATTCAAGGGAGGATCATAATGGGGACAGTCAAGGCTGTATTTCATTATGTAATGGAAAGAAACAAGTCACTTCTGCTCCTGGAAGTGACACCCATCATGTCCACTGTAACCTGACTGCAGACCAACCCTAGTTCCCTGTGACATGGCGAGGCTGACAAGGTATAAGTACTCTTGCCTTAGAGACAGTACAGCGTATCCTGCTTCTCTGGCTTAGTAACTGACTTCTGGATCTCACATGACATCTGTCTTACTTACCTTTCTATTTCTGTGATAAAACATCATGACCAAGCCAACTTATAAAAGAAAATGTTCAATGGGCTTATAGTTCCAAAGAGTTATGAGTCCATAGTAGTAGAAACAGCTGAGATAACTAGAAAATGGAAGAAATCTTTTGAAATCTCAAGCCCACCCCAATAACACACCTCCTCTAAGGCTGTATAACCTAATCCTTCCCTAACAGTTCCACCAACTGGGAAACCAGCAATTCAAACACATGACCCTACAGGTATCTTCCAAACGATACCTTCTCAAGGAACCACACCTAGGCCATACTCATTTCTTCTAATTTTTCTTTTAGGACCCACCATGAAATTGAAACGACTCACGGTTCTGGAGAAGTACAAAGATATCATCGATTCCTTTTATCAAGAGCAAAAACAGTAGTCAGGAGCTATGCTTGTGGCTTCTGCTGGAGAGCAGCCTGGCAAGCACCTTCCTGAGCTCCGGGTATCTCCCAGTGGGCACAAGAGCCGGTGACAGCTGCTTTCACCCTTTAGCTCAGGGCATAGCACTGACATCTCCCAGGCCTTCACGTGCAAATAGCTTCGATTCTAACCACTGCCCCTGTTCAGGTATTAAGCCAGACCATTCTCCTTCCAAAAGAGAAGGCCTGCTCACATTGGCCTCAGGTCCAGGTGGATCTACAAGGTTCTAGTTCATAGGTCTCCAGGGCTGGCTGTTGGAGAAAGGGATGGCAGTCCCACTACTAATGTGTGCTGCAGGGACAGCAGTCACAGCTTGCCTAATGGCCTGACTTAATTCTGGCTTCTTGGGAACTAGTACCACACTCTGCCACCTCACACACAAGAGGCTTGATGCTTAATAACTGCTACTGCCTATGTGACTGTATTTAATATGTAATTTTCAGTATTAAACCTTTTAACAGATCTGCATCAAGTACCTGGTGTCTTTTGTCAATGGGCAGGTGGGCTAGAACAGTTAGCTCACAGAACTTTAGTAGCCATTAGTACATCATTAGTGGCCTACAAGGGTGCAGGAAGCAGCCAACTTGATTACCACTTATTACAACAAGCTAAGCCAAAATGCCCTAAGGTACCTGACCAGGAAATAGGCAGAGAATGCAAACACCTCAGTCAGTTCTTTAATTCTTTATTACTGTGAACCCAAAGCCATAGTAACCAGAACAATCCAGTAAGACAGGGAAAGCAGCAGTTTTAAAGTAAAATACACAGAAGATTGTAAGTCCAAATAAACGCTTTAAAAAATGACCCAGACAGGGGCATTTGTTGTTAAGAAATCCCCTTGTGACCAGGGTACATTATGCAAAGCCACGGGTTTGCAAACTAGTACAAGGGGTAAGGGAAGACAGCTTGACTTTGGTGTGGGCCAAAGGGTAGCTTCATGCTGTGATGCAGAGGCTGTGGGAAGGGATGGGGACAGAAACTGATGGTCAGAAGCTGGTAACACAGGCCCCAGCTTGGCCTGATCTGTATGAGCTTGGGCTGAGTCAGTCAGCTCCACCTCTGCAATTAAGTCTGTAATGGGTGTTACTGGGGCACAGGCAGTGACTGGCTGCTTTAGGGAAAGTGAAGGGGCAGCCAGGCCTTACCAGTGTCCCCTGCAGCACTGGCTGGAGTGGCCACACGGGAGGGAATCTGCAGTGGCTGGCTCCCCTGACTGACAGCTCACGATGCTGATGAGTTGTCTAGTGAGGAGGAATGACCTCCCGTATCTGAGAGCTCTTCCCCCAAAATAGTAAATCTCAAGTTAACAAAATAATCCAATACACAGAGCATCTGGGGCTTTGACAAGGATTACCTATATATTAACAAAATTATATCATTCATTAAGGATTTCTTGGAGCTTACATTTTTATTAATAGTAATTCATGTATAGGACAAATATCTTTATTTCCATATTTTAAAGAAATATATCATTTTTGCTGTGAACTTTCCCAGTAAATTTCTTTTGGGCCCACTAGTCTTAGAATGTTATCTTGTGCGATTGTTAAAACCCTGTTTTGTTTTGTTTTTCGATTTTGTTTTGTAAAACCCTGTTTTATTCCCAGTTTGTTTTCATAAACCAAAAATCCAGGGTTTTTGTTAAAAAGTTAAATATCTTCTCTTATTAATTCTGTATCAGAATATTTACAGTTAAGGAAAAATTATTATGCCTGAAGTGTAAAATGGGTTAACAATGATAAATGATACAGTTCACTTACAGTTTACAAAAAAGGTTTACCAGACAGACAATAAATACAACAAGCACTTGGGAAAATCCTTTGAATGAAGGCCTGGGGCCACCATGTGCATCCATCGCAAGGGTTTTGTTAAGAAAAGGCCAGATTTGAAAATGTACTCTGTCAAGAAGCAAGCAAACCAATGGTGGGCGCTCTCAAGGAGGATTCCAGGGTATCCTTCTGGAGTGACTGACTGACTGCACGAATCCACCCGCAGAAGGGCTAATCTAAGTCTTTTACTCTGCGGCAGATCTCCTCTGTGAAGTCAGAGCACTTCGAGCTGCCGCCCAGATCTTTTGTTAAGCTCTGAGAACAGAAAGAGAAAAATAAACATCCATCATGACACTAAATTAAAGCAAGGACATTTAAAGCACTCAGTGAAATAGGAACTGAGCAAGACACTAACCAGTCTACTGATTTCAAAGAGAGGTTCTGCCACACACCACCTAACTATCCTGTGCGGCCTGGAAAAACCCCATGAGGTGTGTACCCTAGAACAAGTCAGGCATGATGGTGCACTGCTACAACCTCTGCACTGAGGGGCTGAGGCAGAAAGATTCTTGCACACTCAAAGTCAGTCTGGTTTATACACTGAATCCCAGGCCATCCAAGACTAGATAGCAAGACCGTGCCTACGTAAAACAAAGCAGTAAAGAAACCACTTAAATGGCTGCTCCATTAAGGGGAAGGCTCTTATTGTAAATAAGAAAGAGAAGTTTCTAGAGGCACCTGGAAGAGTCCAGAGCAGAGGGAAAAAAGAAATGTACTGGTCATGGCCAGAACTATCTTTGAGAGAAGCAAAAGAGCAAGAGAACAGTGGAGATGAGAGAGAAAGAGAAGGGGGGGGGAGGAAGGAGGGCAGAGAGGGAGGGAGGAGTGCAGTAAGGATGGCAGAGGCAGGGAAATGGGTATCTGGGAGGAGGCCAGGAGGTGAAGGGCAGGATGCTCTGTGAGGGTTGAAATGTAGAACAAGCACTTGTGCGTGGGGTGCGTGGGCTGAGGGACTTTGCTATGTAACTACAGGAGTGAGTCAATGGGGAGCCATGTCCTTCGCAAGCTCCTGAGAATGAATGCTGGCTTTTATCTAACCACCAAAAATCCTTCTACAGTGCATCGTGGGCTCATTTCTGCCTGGATATATAGAGACCTAAGAGACGCCTCTCACAGGACAAGACTGCTCAGGGAGAGGCAGGTTTTCCAAAATGTCCCCTTTGCTCAAACTATTGAGCAAGAAAATACTGATTGGTTATGGATAGTTAAATGAAAGCAAATCTAAGCATAAAGGCTGTGGGGAAATTTTAAAGCTAAAAAGGCAAAAACAAAAAACAACAACAACAAAAAAACAACAACAAAAACAAACAAACAAAAGACCATAAGGCATATTTGGTCTGTTTTGGTATTTGGAGGCAAGCAGCATGAAAGCACTTACACAGCTAACTCCTAACTTTCCACTTTAGGAGGGGACGTCTCTAGTACGAGCAGTCTGTTTTCTAACAGCTCACGTTCTCTTTACTGCAAACAGACATCACTATGTTAAATCCCCTCTTGTAGCTACATCCTGCAGAACCACGAGACCCTCAGTAAGTCAAGCATCTCTGCTCAGCGCTCGACCGTTACTTCCCAAACACGGGCTTGGTATAAATAAATAACAAAAGCTCCTCCCCTAAAGTGACGTCAGGCTGTTAAAACAGGCTCTCATTTCTTGTATTTTGGCCATAAGAAGTAATCCTAAGCTGTAACTTTCAGAAGGAACCAGCTTTGAGGCACTATGTTAAGAAAATTTGACCAGACTGTAGCGCTAACAGCCGTCAGCTGAGCGGGCCTGGGCCTGCCTCTGGCTCTCACATTCTTCCTGCTGTGTTCTGATGCCCATTAGTGCTGCTTAACTCTTTCAGGGGAAATATTTAGATTGCCCCCCCCAAATGCATACATGCAACATAAGCCTTCTTCAGGCTCAATCAGGGAATGCACATAAAGAATCTCTGTTCCAGGATCTGGGAGGCAGAGGCAGGCAGATCTGTGAGTTGAGACCAGCCTGGTCTACAAAGCAAGTTATAGGACAACCTAAGCCTACACAAAGAAACCCTGTCTCAAAAACCAATTAAAAACAAAACAAAACAAAACAAAACACCCTGTTTAACATCACATCTTTCTGGGCTCTGTTCTCTTTCCACAGAAGAAACACATTTCAACCAGTTTGCAGTTGTCTAGATTTACAGATACCTTTCCATCCTTAATTGTAGCAAAGCACGCAGCCTCGATTTTTGCTGCATGGTCAAACAGTCCCATGTGGCGCAGCATCATCACGGCGCTGAGCAGGAGGGCCGTAGGATTGGCCATGTCCTTGCCTGCAATGTCTGGGGCTGTTCCATGAACCTGTGATGGCATCAGAAGACAGAGTGAGCAGGAGGGAGACGGGAACAGGCAACCTTGGTCTTAGCACGTACCCAGCATGCACCGAGTTCTGGGTTCAAGCCCCAATACCAACAAAAATGAAAAAGCAGAACAGCCTTCTGGAAAAGCTGGGGTCTCCATCCTCTCTCTGCCAATGAGAAAACATTTACTGAAAGCTGCTGTGTGCAATCATTGACACAGATCTTAGAGATAACATGATGAAGACCGAAGTTTTAAGTGCAAGAATACGGGACCAAATTAGGGAGTTGGCTGGTGAGGAAACCACACTGGCTGCACAAATTTGAATCTCCAAAACCCAGGTAAGAGCTGGACATGGAGCAGAAGCAGCTAGGATCCCATCGCCCCAACAGGGAGGTCAGGAGTGGAGACTGGAGTCCCGGGGAACACGAGGGCCAGCAAGCCTGCTGTTTGCAGTAGAAAAACCAGAGATCATATCTCAAGGTGAGAAGAAAGAAGCAACACTCTGATCTGTATAAGCATGACATACACATGCCCCCAGCATGTCTGTCTGTCTCTGTCTCTCTCTCTCTCTCTTTCACACACACACACACACACACACACACACACACACACACACACACACACCATATAAGTTCATCATACATATAAACAAAAAATTGTGGGTGCTAGCACTGAGGGAAGCAGAGGTAGGTGGATCTCTGAATTTGAGGCCAGCCTAGTCTACATAACAAATTCTATGCCAGGCTTGGGATTTTGAGACCAGGTCACAAAAATTAAAATAAATACAATAAAAAATAAAGTCTAATTTCCCAGGCAATGTGTAAAGCTGCAGTTAAACCCAACAATAAGGCTGAGTGCTACTCTCAGCTGCAAAGGTGCAGATACGGGCAGAGTGCTCCGTGAAGCCACAGGCCGCACACAGCGCCATGTAAAGTGGCTGAGGAGAGACAGGGAACTGATGGGAAAGGGTTGCCTGAGATGGAACACCCTAAAAACTGAAAGCACACGCCTGTAATCCCAGGGGCAGAGGCAGAGGAAGACGGGGTCATGAGCTTGATGCCAGCATGGGCTATATATACAAGGGGCCAGAATATATATTCTGTGCAGGTGTCAGGGGCCTTACCGATTCAAAGATGGCAACACCGTTGGCTCCAATATTGCCACTTGGAGTCACACCAAGACCTCCAATCAGTCCTGCACACAGATCACTGAGGACAGAAAAGGGCATTTTGAAAAAGAAAGCAATTTACCTAGCACTTAAGAGTTTAGTGTTTAAATAATGTAACTCCCCCTCCCCCACCCCACCCCCATAGGAAAACAGAGTTCCTGGAGAAGTGGCTCATTCCAGGCTTCAGGGTCAGAAAAGGAGATGAGCTGGAGCAGTTTGCTGTGCCAGGATGGTAGGCAAGGCTCAGAGGGGACGGCAAGCTGAGTCCCAAGGACACAGGGGCCATGGACAGGAGGCAACAAGCCCCGTCAAGACAACCTGAGCTGATGAAGATCTCACCAATGAATAAAGCAAAAAACCAGGAGCACGCACATCGACATGACAACTGACTACACAACTCAGACTCTGCCTCAAAAATTAAAACAAAGGCCAGGCGGTGGTGGCGCACGCCTTTAATCCCAGCACTTGGGAGGCAGAGACAGGCAGATTTCTGAGTTCCAGGCCAGCCTGGTCTACAGAGTGAGTTCCAGGACAGCCAGAACTACACAGAGAAACCCTGTCTCGAAAAACAAAAACAAAAACAAAAAAAAAAATTAAAACACCCAGCATAATTTCCTCAGATAACGTGTAAAGCTCCATAGTTAAAAGCTTATGGCTCTTACTCTTGTTCTCCTTGACCCAGTGCCTGCAGGCTCTCCCCTCTCCTTTCCCCCTTCCCGTCCCCCTCTCTCCACATCATGGCCGGCCTCCACTCTTCTACCTCTCCGCTCTCCCTTCTATCTCCTGAATAAACCTCCCCTCATGGGGGGAAAAAAAAGCTTATGTACAGATTCCGAGAAGGAAAAGCTTTTACTTCTCAACAGAACACCACAAAAGCATGTAGAAGGAAGGATGGGCTTAGAATGTCAACATTTCCCAATATCCCATGGGGGTAGGAGGGAAGGATCCAAAAAGGGAGGGAATAATAGAGGAAGAGGCAGCAAAATGCCAGCATTTGAAGGCTGAAGTTAAGTATTTGGGGCTTCCTTGTGCCATTACTATAAGGTTTTTGTCAGTTTGAGATTATGTCAACAGGGCCTGGGCCTGGGGGTGGAGCCCACAATAGCTCAGCACACACCTCAGCACAAAGCGGTAGGAGGAAGAGGGGAACATTATGGAATGACCACCAATCCAGCTAGCTGTGCATGTAACAAAGTACACTGAACTGACACCGGATGTAGCTTATCTTTTGTAGCAGATACAACAGCTTATAAGATGACACTGAAAACACAGAGCCATGATTCACTTTAGGATGTTTATGTATACACTATAGGCCAAAACTAAAAAGGGCATAGCAAGCCTTACCTAAGGATGTCTCCATATAAATTTGGCATGACGAGAACATCGAACTGGGATGGGTCTTGTACCATCTACAAGGAGTAACAGGTGTGCATTTAGCAATCACAGTCTTCATACCATGGATACACAGGGCGCACCATGAAAAGCAACCAGTAAGCACGGACACATACTTACATTTAAACATACAGTATCGAGGTACATCTCATTAAATTTAATATCTTTACAGTTCTCCGCAACTTCCCTGCATTTTTGCAGAAAGAGCCCATCTGACATCCTCCTGTATTTAATAATATAAATAGATGAATTGTTAAAAATGAAGCACAGAATCAAAGCAAAGAAAATTAAGTTTAAGAAAGTTACATTCCAAGGGGCTGGACTATGGCTCACTGACGTGCTTAAAGGCCAGCGTT